>NW_019392920.1:238459-303635 GCF_000648675.2 Cimex lectularius | reverse complement strand
ACGTTTCGATCTTTATTGAGATCATCTTCAGGGCTCAAAGTGTTTGTCTTCTGTGTAATTGTGCCATTCTTGCGTGTCGTGTCGAGAGTGCCACGTTGGCACGATAAAGAAAATGTTTTTCTGAAACCTACATCACACCAGACCGCATCTCACGATTTCTAAATAAATTTAAGTCTAAGTTTAATCAGACAGTTGTGCGCGATAAAAAAATCTATTATTCATAATCTTTGATATTATATATATTTTGGCGGAAAAAAAGTGTACACACTTTTCTAAAACAAATAACTGGGGAAGGTTGTAAATGTTTAAATAGGAAGACTTTCAATAAATAAAATTGCCTTAATCCTAGTTTTCTCTCTTAGGTTTAATTAGAATACGACTCAAACATAATCTTATTTTCTGTTCATGTACGCCGGATGGCATTATTCATAGATTCTTTATGCTGTCGGTTTCATTGGCTTTCGGAAGAATTTTGTAATTTTCACTTTGAATTAATATGATACAAAGGACCAATTCAATAATGACTTATTTCTATTCTAGAGATTTCAAAATCTTTCATTTAAGCGCCACGCGTCATTCTATTTATACCTTTCGAAGGGAACTTTATTACTTCGATTTCTTTCATGAAATTTATCTCATTTTGATTCTGACGTTAAATTATCCGAATCTATTTGTATAAAATTTACGAGAATTCCTTTCAATATAATTCATCTTAACACTGCCTCGATGATTGATCCATATTTATGAAACTTCCGCAAATTTCTTCTTTCTTCTATTATTTTATCATTATTTTTACTCTTCTGTCTTGAGTTTCTTATCAATAATTCAACTTAATATTATTACACATCATGCATGAGTTCCCGGGCTTCTCTTCACGTTAAAGGCCCTTCTCCCCGACCCTATTACTTGATCCTAGGATCTTTGCTCTGTTTTTCTTGTCGGGGTTAGAGTACCGCGAGGAAGCATCTTAGGTCCTCTTCTATTTACAGTATACGCTGATTCCTTCGTTCGTAGGCGACACACTTATTCTTCTTCGCATGAACCCCCCCCCCGCTTCAAACATCAAAACCCATCTAAACATATCCATCTATGGTGGCGAATAAAAATTGTTGTAATTATATATGCATGTATATATGTATGTGTTTACGAATATACACTGCCATCAAAAAAACCGACCACCTTTTTTTTTGCAGGAAAAAATCGCCAAATTTGGGAATGCATATTTTCTCACGTTTTTCAGTCACAGACCTGCGCTAGGTCTCATTTTTTAGCAACTTTTACGCTGATGAAGTTTTTTTTAAAGATGTTTTTCTAGCTTCGGTCATTCATCAGTAAATCCAAAAATTCAGGAACATGTTAATTTTTGTACTTTTTACGAAAACTTCAAATTGAGCTGTCGAGATAAGAAATCGTCCTGAAGCGGCATCCTATTGCAATCGTTAGGAAATTTTAATAATGTTTCAATTAGTCATCTTCCACTTTGCCCGATTTTTCAACCGTTTTTGAGTTATTGGCGAGTTTTGGGGAAAAACGTGGTTTTTTACCTGCTCATGAAAAAAAACCTCTGTAAAAATTAACATGTTCCCGAATTTTGGAATTTACTGATGAATACCTGAAACTAGAAAAAATCTAAAAACCCACTTCTTCAGAATAAAATTGTCTCAAAAATGAGACCTAAGGCAGATCTGTGACTTAAAAGGCTGAGAAAATATGCGTTTCCAAAGTTGGCCATTTTTCCTCAAAAACTTAGGCTGTCGGTATTTTTGATTACAGTGTATATTTTTTTCACTATTAATTTCGGTGATCAACATAATATACATCATTTGTTTTTTCATCTTTATTTCGCACAAAAAAAAATTAAACAAAAAATTTAACATCCATACAATAAACCATTGTAAAAATTGGCAATTTGCATTAAGAAACTTTAACAGTGAAAAATTCTCAGTGCAAGAGTTCATAAAACAGTCAAATGAACGTAAATCAATAGAAAGTTGTTTTAAAATGTGCTGTGAGCTATTTTAGCTAAACTTCACCCACTGGATGGAGTGGCCTTTTGCCCTGTGCTCTCCTTGTAATGTAATTCTAAGATCAGAGAGGACGTGTTCCAATTCTTAGCAGAATACTCAATTTTAAAAGAAATTCGTATGCTCTACCTACGTCGCATTTTGTCTGTCTAGAAAAGAACTAATTACTGAGCTGAAGTCTGGAACCGAACCCACTTTTAAAATATTGCAAACATGTACGGTAAATACTTAATGTCCTACCTTATTTTTGGGAGTTACTTTCATGATTTTTAATTTTTTCTACTTTCACTTTTTTCGTATTGTTCTGTTGTGCTTACTTAGTTTTTCATTCAACACCGGCAGGCATTTTCAATTCAGTACTGTGCTTATTGTCGTTATTTTATTATATATTACTCCAGCATAACAAATTATTAAATTCATTATATTTCGTGATCCGATTGACCAAATAACTTCTTTCAATTAATTAATCTTTATGTAAGGTTGAAATGAAAAAGTTAGTATCACGAGGGAGATTCGAACCCACGACCTTCGGCTTCGATCCAGTGGGACACCAACTTGAAAAATGGCAAAAAGGAGGGAAAATTCGAAAGGTTGTAGGTTGAGTTGGGAAGTTGGTGTCCGAGTGGATCGGACTTCGGAGTCACGCTAGCTCAAGTGGGAGAGCAGCGGCTAGTTTAGCCGACGATCGTGGGTTCGAATCCCGCTCGTGACACTAACTTTTTTATTTCAACCAATACCTTCCATAAAGATTAATTAATTGAATTAACAAATTATTATTAAAATATCAAGTTACAGCGTGATAACTAAGAACTACATGCATTTTGAAATGACTTCAACTGAACATTTACACATTCAACTTACTTTTATGTGGTTCTTATTGGCCTTATTTGATTTTTGCAGTTGACTAAACACTAGTACTGAGTATTTTATTCAATTTAAATTTTCAAGATTTTAACAATCAATTGTGGTAGCGTCTTTGGTGTAGATGATGATGCGAAGTATAGTCAAACAGTCTTTCCTTTGTCAGGACTTACCCATCGAAGGATATGATGATCGTAGAGTTTGTTTCTTAGGGCAGTACACCTACCCCTCTGTGCGGCAGTGTCGTTCTTTTAAGTAGATGCCCAAGTCGCTTCCCAACCAACGGGCTTAGGCTCCCACGGGGGATTTCAACTGCTAGGTCATTTCAGCCCTCAAACGCATGCAAAGTATAATGCAGCCTAAAACTTCTATAATAAGTCTACAATTAAATACATTGGCACCTATGTACATTGCACTCGTTCTGATAAGATGAGATAAGACCTACACAAAATATATAATAATCTAATCTCAATCACGGTCGATGGGGTAGTTTTATAAATGTTCCACCATCGATTCTAAACACACCAACCGCTGGAGGGGCGATAGTTATGCTATATTCACCATCAACCTCGCACCACTCACACTAATAATTACACCCACTTACAAACACAACCACAAAACACATAAAGCAAATCTATATGTAATAAGAAAAAACACGTCTTCCATTAAGTGAAACATGGGATCCTGAAACTCGCATCTTTGCTATCGAATCATTCTTAAAATCGGCGGCCTTAAATGATTAAGCTTAAATAAAATTAACGACATTATTGATATACATGGTAACGCATGGTAAATTCAGGAACACTCTGCATTAAGAAAAAGAAGAAAAAAGAAAATTTAGTTGTTACTGCCAAGCTTTTGACTTATTTTAATATCATAAGTAGGGTAAAACATTGCCAAAGACTGTAACAGTGTTAACCATTAACGACATAGACAACCTCTGGCGCGGTTGTTACTGTTGATCACATTTATGCGATGCTACCAGGCCCCTGGTCACGTTTTAGCAGGATGTGCACATCTATGCGACGCCAAGCGCACGCCAGTCATACAGAGTGCATCACAATAATCACTATGAAAATCGCAACGCCTCTTTTGTTCTTAATGCATTATTTTGAGCAAAACCATGAAATAAATTGTTTGTTAAATTTTATGAACAAAACAATGTAATAAATGTTAGTTAAATCGTATGAGCAAATCCATGTAATATATTGTTACTTAAATTCGTTCTATCAATAAATGGTATTCCGGTGTGATATAAGTGGGAAGTTTATGGGCCGACAAACAGCTGAGGTCATCTCCGGCCCTCTGCGTGTTTTCCATATTTTTCTTTTCTTTCGCGCATATTTTGTTTTAAACTGCAGCCATTTGAGCGTCTCGATCTGGTTACTGACTCTCTGATTTCAGATATATGCTATGTTGTTGTTCTAGAATGCTAGTCTCTCGTTTGTACCTCAGGTTGTCAAATACAGAATAAAAACAAGACATACGTTACAGATATATACATCAGCACTAACATGTCTGGTCAAATTCATTCCCCCAGAGTACTCGATATTCCTCGGGGCGGGGTTATAAGCAACCCCTTCCTTTCACGCTAATAAATTACTTTTACTCTCCAGACGTCACACACTCACGCCAGAGTACTCGATATTCCTCGGGGNAAATGAAGAAGTGTCTACCGGACCGAGGTCATGATAGCTGTAGTGATAGAACTGTCACGTGTAGTGATTGTATTGCTTTTTGTATACAATTTTAATCACCTGTATGCTCGATTTTTTGTCTAACCTAACTAGGATTACTATAAGTAACTTTCCCAGCAGTATTAAATTTAGTTTTTTCTTTTTTTATTCACAGCAATAATCAAAACATTTATGTATCTGTTTTCAAAAAACGACGCTATAATAATTTCAACTTTAATTAAAGGCCATGGTTAAAGTGATTATAAAACGACAAAAAAAACCCTTTCGCGTGTAAAAGAGTCGTATAAGTGACGTACAAAAAGTTTTTTTAAACTTTTGTTTTCCGTTAAGGTAAAAGTCGCGACCGTAAAATTTGACCCGACGTCAACTTAAATGACCATAAAGGGAGTAGAAATGGTGGCCATAAAACATTTTTTATGGTCTTTTTAGAATCAAATCTCTTCTATGAGCAAGCTCTCCTCCTTAACTCGGTGTTAATATTTTCTAGTGTCGTTGCTAACCCGCTAATTAAAACCACTGGCGATTAAATGTAAATCTAAAAATAAATCGGTAAAACAAAAACGATTCGTATAAGAATTGTAATAATAGTTGTTACTTATTTATTATAATTATTAATTAACATTGGGTTTTTAATATTGCATATTTCACTGCATATGTAGCCAAATAAATTGTTATTTATAAATATGTAAATTAACATTACTTTATTACTTGTCTAAATAAAGTTTTTTGGTTAAGAAAGCAAAGAAGACAGAAGGAAATCCAAATATATTTTTAAGCACATAAGCAAGCAATTTATGTACAAACACGATGTGATCGGTTTTAGATGAAATTGTATCACACCTCTCCCTTTAGATATACGCGTTGACGTGGTATTTATTTAAACGACTGGTAATTAGGCTGAAGTCATTCTTCAAACTGAAGTTCTTTGTTTTCAAACCAGCTGAGCCCGTGTTTATGGCGCAAAGTTTCCCCTCTCCAAGGTGGACAATTTAAAACGACGAGTTGTTCTTCTTCTTCATTTTTAGTAGTTTGGCTTTGTCCAGATGGGTGATGAGCCGGAATTAATGGCATCCGAAGGGGAGAAGTCAGCGATGCCGGACTACGATTCACTTTGCAGTTTTTAATATCTGAGGTGATCTGTGAAAAGTGTGTACTCGGGTTATGCTAAATCGTTTTTGATCTTTACCAAAATTTTCGGCAGAACAGAGTGAATTGGTAGAAATGAATTAATGAATACGGATGAATTACTTTATTAGCGTGAAAGGAAGGGGTTGTTCAACCTCGCCCCGAGGAATATCGAGTAATCTTGGGTAAGTGAATATGACCAGGCTTTATTGTTTGTATCTGTTGTTGGGTTTATGTTAATTTAAGGATGAATGTATTTATTAGCGTGAAAGTAAGGGGTTTTCAACCTCGCCCCGAGGAATATCGAGTAATCTTGGGTAAGTGAATAAGATCAGGCTTTATTGTTTGTATCTTTTGTTGGGTTTATACTAATTTGTAGGGATGAATGTATTTATTAGCGTGAAAGGAAGGCGTTGTTCAACCTCGCCCCGAGGAATATCGAGTAATCTCGGGTAAGTGAATATGATCAGGCTTTATTGTTTCTATCTGTTGTTGGTTTATGTTAATTTATAAGGATGAATGTATTTATTAGCGTGAAAGTAAGGGGTTGTTCAACCTCGCCCCGAGGAACATCGAGTAATCTTGGGTAAGTGAATATGACCAGGCTTTATTGTTTGTATCTGTTGTTGGGTTTATGTTAATTTATAGGGATGAATGTATTTATTAGCGTGAAAGTAAGGGGTTGTTCAACCTCGCCCCGAGGAACATCGAGTAATCTGGATGAGTGAATGTGTCCAAACTTCTATGTTAATATCAGGAGATGTATTTATGTTAATTTTTTAATAGTATTGTATGTTTGTATCAGGTGGTGATGGATATATATGTTTTGTATGTTTTATGTCTATTCTGTAGTCGACAGCTTGAGGTACAGCGAGAGCCTAGCATATTATGATGCGGGAACTGCATTATTGGCTATCTCATGCAACTCCTGCAATAACCATTTTTCTGATTTTGTGGCCGCATGCATGTGAGTTTAGTCGAGACTTCATTGACAATCTCTTTGCCAGTCTCTGACCTTGGGTGTTGTCCCACTAGGCATGAATCTTCAACTTCCATTTGGCATTTTTATATCAAACTAGCTTTATAACCCGGCGGTACCCAGGGGATAATAAAAAGTGTTATTTTACACATTATTTTGAGTATACATATAAATTAAATGGACAAAATTGAAACTGATATCAATGATTGTAAATAGTCATGATTTTAGATATTTACATATGCAGTATTATTTGTGTTCTGGATTACATGGTATTAAATTGTAATACAGGCCGGGCCGGGAATGGAGAAGTAGACAGGGCGGCCAAAGAAGCGCCAAGGAGAACGGTTCGAAAAGGGAAAAGGCCGTACTGACAAGACTCCGCATAGGTCATACGAGAATAACGCACGGGGACCTTCTGGCTAGAAAGCAACCTCGTAGATGCTCGTTAAGCAAGGATAGAATAATGGTCAAGCACATTTTCAATTGTAGAAGGCTTGACAAATATAGACAATATTTTGGCATATCATAGGACCTGTGCGTAGTCTTAGGGCACGGCAGCTGGTACCTCAGGGCTATAGGGATTTTAAATCTATATAGTGTTTGTGTTGTGTCTTAATGTTGTTATTTATTGGAATGAATGTAATTTATTAGCGTGAAAGGAAGGGGTTGTTCAACCTCATCCCGAGGAATATCGAGTACTCTTGGGTAAGTGAATATGATCAGACTTTATTGTTTGTATCTGGTGTTGGGTTTATGTTAATTTATATGAATGAATGTATTTATTAGCGTGAAAGTAAGGGGTTGTTCAACCTCGCCCCGAGGAATATCGAGTACCCTGGGTCCGGGGCGAGTGTGATGTCTGAAGAGTAAAGGTAATTAGCGAGAGCGGAGTGGGTTCAACCCCTCCCCGAGGAACATCGACTACTCTGGGGGAGTGAATGTGACCAGACATGTTTGTGGTGATGTATGTATACGTACTGTATGTTTTGTTTCTATTCTGTATCTGAGAACCTGAGTTACAAACGAGCTAACGTATGTACGAAACAACTTGTAAAGCAGAGAATCAGTAACAAGATCGAGACGCTCAAATGGCTGTTTAAAACATAATACGCCCGAAAGAAAAGAAAAAGAAGGAAAATAAGCGATGACCTCACCTGTTTGTCGGCCCTTGAACTTCCCACTGTATTTATTATAAAACGTTTTCGGTGATTCCAAAATTTCATTCCTATGTATACAAACAACAAATCCCTTCATTTCCTGGAGAATGCAACTGTCCATGAGAAAACCATGGATTACCCCAATTTATAACCACATAATAGCAATGATTGGCCTTATGAATTGTTTCTCATTTCTGCGAAAGCTTGTTTAATTAGAAATTGCATCATTTGAATTAGAAAGGAACTCCTATTCGTATCAATGGTATATGTAGTTTTAGTGAATTTTAGTAAAAATATTAACATTATTCTTCGAACAATATTTTGTAATTCTGTTGGCATTTGAAACAACAGCAAAATTGAATTCTACCTCAGAGAGCCAAAATGTCAGAATGCAACATTAAACATTATTAGGTATTCCAATTAATTATTCTTTTTCATCTCAACTAAAAACCGTAGACACAAAGAATAATTAATTGGAATAAGTAATATGGTCAATTATGACAACTCAACAAATATGGATTATTAGGTGTACTTACAAAACTTGTCTTCGTAATTTAGCAAAATCATCTCTATTAATACTGAACAGTAAGAATACAAATAAATAAGAAAAGAACCTACAAAAATATTTTAAAAACTCGTGGAGCTGCAAACAGTCAGGTCATTTCATCCCACAACGCAATTAGTTCCTAAAAACAACCATTCACTAGATAATCTCACTTTAAGGTTATCTATTGATTTGTATGTGTATTTATTTAGTATACACAGCTACAACATTTGCAAGCGAAATAGAGTATTGTCACGTAGTTCATTTCGCTCACAATAGGGCATAGATTGACTTAATTCTTATTCGGCTTTCTTCATTTTGTGCTTCGTGATGTGATGATTCAGTAGCACATGAATGTGACCTATGATATTTGTTTTGTTCATTTCGTTGTCTTGTTTCTTCTTCTGTTTCATTTTGTCTTTCATCTCGGAATTCTCTTAGCAATATTTATGCGACTATGACTAATATTTTGTCGTTTTCGTGTAATTTTAAACAACAACAAAATGCAATTCCAACAGCAATTCTTAGGGCGTCGGTGGCCGCAAAGGCCGATTTATGCGTTGACACGGCGCTCATCACTGTAAGGTTAAGGTCCCGAGTTCGAATCCAGGCAAAGCAATTGCTCAACAGCCATGTCAAAAACACAGAATGAAGATTAAAGATAATTCATAATACAGCAAAACCGTCTCAACTAATTACATAACAATGAAAAAACAGTACGGAACTTCGCAGCTTCACATTTATAAAAGTCAGAATGTAAATAAATCCAATTGGCAAACAACAGTACTATCACATTTAATTTAAATTGACCGAGTTGGATAAAACAATATTTAATAATTTACAATTAATTAAGGTTTTCAGTCGAGATAAAAAAGTCAATGGCACGAGCGGGATTCGAACCCGCGATCTTCGACTTGATACGCCGCTACTCTACCACTTGAGCTATCGTGACCTCGATCCACTCGGATACCAACCTCCCATCTCAACCTCACCTTTTTTTCAATTTTCCCTCCTTTTTCCATTTTTCAAATGTCGTGTAATCAATTTGATTCTCGGCGACAAATGAAATGACCAAGGAGAGCTTTAGTGAGTTTTATCTCAACTGAAAACCTTAATTAATTGTAAGATATTAATTGGTCAAGCGGACCCCGAAACTAGTGAATTTAATAAGTTTAAAATCAAGTATAGTTCACTAAAGCTCTCCGTGGCCATTTCATTTGTCGCCGAGAATCAAATTAATTACACGACATTTGAAAAATGGAAAAAGGAGGGAAAATTGAAAAAAAGGTGAGGTTGAGATGGGAGGTTGGTGTCCGAGTGGATCGAGGTCACGATAGCTCAAGTGGTAGAGCAGCGGCGTATCAAACCGAAGATCGAGGGTTCGAATCCCGCTCGTGCCATTGACTTTTTATATCAACTGAAAACCTTAATTAATTGTAAGATATTAATTGGTCAAGCGGACCACGAAACTAGTGAGTTTAATTTTAATAATATTTTGCTTAATGTGTGGTATTTAGAGCCCTGATAATTAATGATTATTTAGAGATCGTGAGATGCGATCTGGTGTGACGTAGGTTTAGAAAAACATTTTTTTATCATGCCACGTTTCTATCTTTATTGAGATCATCTTCGGGGCCTGGGATTTACAAACATCGTTCTAGTTATACAAATACATGTAAGATGTGAAAATGAATTTATACAATGGTACAAATTTTAGATTTAATCAAAGTATTCATTCAAAGTGTATTTTCTGTGTAGATGTGTCACTGCTGTGTGTCGTGTTAAGAGTGCCAGTGCGATATTTATGTTTTTTGTTTATTTTGAAGGTGTGGGGAAGGAAGTAATAATTTATAATTGTTCAACTATAAATACCTGTAAGGCAAAATCTGTTTTATAACCCCTTCAGTAATTTTTGCTACTGTTGACTGAGGACTCGGGGAACGTGTGTCATACCGGGTGCGAAGGCCCGTCTTGATAGCTGACAGCTGGGAAAATAGGTGTTAAAATGAACGCCACAAATTCATGAAACCTGACTTTTTTTTAAACCTTGACGCCCAGTTATATGCCTATTTTATATCATCTAAACCCGCCCGGCATTAATACAATCAAGTGTGAACGTTTAGTCGAAATCGATTTAGTAATTTTCGTTTTTATCATTAACACACATATGAACATTCATATATACATTTTTTCCTTGGTCAATTTCTTCATCGTTGAAAAAAGTAATTAAAAATACAATTGCACCACTAAAAAGGATATTAAATGGAGTACGTTTTCTGAAATTTGCTGTTCTCTAGGTTTGTAAATAGTAGTTTAGAATCAATTTTCAAAAAAATATTTTTTTAAGCTCTCGCTACTAAAACGCATATTGCACTAACGTTTACAAGTTTAGTATTGATCATATCTTATTGGAAAATTAAGGTAGTTTTCAACGGACTCAACGGATTTGTCCAAAACCTCTTAGTTTTGGAGTTACCCTTGTTTATTTGAAGCAAGGTCGTGAAATCTTAAAAAATCACAAAAAGTGAAATAACTATGGAACTGTTGAGATTCGGACCGTAGTTAATTAGGACTTTTTGGTTGCATTTTGAATGTAGGCTTGCATTTACTGTACTGGCTGTACTGGCAAAGTTGAACATATGTAGTGAAATTTCTCCATTTGCGTGATAATGGGCTTGCAATTTGGGCGTACCCGATCATATTGGTCTACCTACGGCATGGCACACCCAACCAACGAGTATATGCAGACGAAAAGGAGCGGTAACGACCAAATTACAGGTTTATAGTAGTTTAACATTTTACATCTGGATTCGGAATCGATTATTGCAGGCAAACTTTCCCTTACTAGTTTGTCTGATTTTTCGTTCTTCTTCTGTCCTGAGTACCCTGACGGGTGGTATAATGTGGTTAAGGCTGGGGCCCTGAAAAAGGGCACCTCGTGTCCTCATCCACGTCCCTCTCTCAATCCAGGTTCCTTCTCTCTTTCCTGTGACCCCTCCCAAACCTTGGTTACAATGGGGAGGGGGTGTCCGGGCGCAAAATAACGGTGCAGCCCTGAGGGCGTGGCAACCTCTCTAAAGCACAAGCTGTACTCCTGTCTGCATAGACGGAGGAGGGTGCATACCCATCTGTACTACGGGGTAACAGAAATGTCCAAGGTTCAGCCCCTGTTACAATGGGAATGGAATCGTAGTGCGAGACCCCTGGCAGGTACTTACAGAAGAGGCTGTCTTTTATATGTGACCTTCGCACGAAACTTGCGCATGACCATCATCGTTATATACCTCACGGGATACGGCGGATCGGACGGCAGCGTATAAGCGTTGAGGACGCTTTGATTATGCTGAAAAGTCCCTCGAATGCGTGAGTAGTGGCGGATGGGAACGGGTAGTGAATCGGTTGCTCCTACTCGAGTATGCTTTGCACGTAGGTGTAGGCTGAGCTCGATAGGAGGCTTTTACTGTAGGCGGTCTCCTCTAGGGGGTTATTAGCAATTCCACTATAAACAAAGCCGCGGAAGTTTCTACGCTGTGGAACCCCACTATTCTGGTGGCCTTGTCTACCTAGGGAGAGGGCCGGAGACAGGGCTGATGGATTTTGGCTTAGGTAGCCCTTTGCGCGCGGCATACGGTTCGATGCTTAACGCGGACCCGACCACTCGGAATGGGCAAGCGGAGAGCGAGGTTGTCTTGGCCCCTTGGGGCTGAGCTGCCTCTACACCAACGCTGCGGCAGTAATACATTTCTGCCGTATGCGGAGGTGCGTCAGCTCTCAGCTTGAGAATCAAAACGTCCGATAAGGCCGAATAGGCTAGGTGAGGAAGTTAAAGATCCTCATTGTCCTTTTTAGTACGACCGAGTATAGGGGAAGCAATGTTCTGAGTACCCTTTTACCTAGTGGAGAGGCAAGCTTCGTTTCATTAAGAAACTCGGTTTTACATCCTATATTCCAATTGCTGCTGATGTCTGAGGGTTGAGCCGGCATCGCTACCTTCGACTGTGCTTATCTCAGTCGTGGTGTCTTGTGCGTTGAACCGAATTTAAAAAAATATATATTATTCACTTGATTTTACAAATCTTTGGTAACAACTCTAATTTGGCTTTTAAGTTTACTTTCAGCTATAAAATTAATTAAATTTAATGAAAATTACATTATATTTAGTACAGCCCATTTACTGTGAACAATGCAGACAGTTACTCTTGTATTTAATTAGGTGAGAGATAGTTAATCGATCCCAAGTGCGATCGTTCCAAATAACGAGCCCCCTGGAAAATATTCAGCGAACGGTTTGGAGGATAGTAAAAAAACACACTTTACTTCATTTTACGACACGTAAAACAAGCGGATTACTCTTAGAACCATTAATAACATAGCATAAAACTGAGCGGAATATTGATGAGAGTGGAAACTTTTTAGTCTTAAAAGTTTTCGCCTAATGATTAATGGGGTGACGTCGGGATAATCTGTTTTCGAATTGTTTTGTTTGATAGCTCTAGTTGAGAACGTGCGTTTAATTTTCTTTCTTGGATGAAATGATGAAATGGTGAAGACTTCAACGCGTTAGTCTGGTTAGTTGATTTGGCCCGAAGGCCAGTCCCAATCCATCCTTGATTTCCTTCTAAATTATTCGACCCACCAATTATTATAACATATTTAAAGTCAAACGTAGTATAACATTCTGTGCTATATCGTAATAATTCAAGTTTGTGTTACATCGCCATCATACATGGAACTCACGGTTAGTGCGTACTATCACAACGGAATGTTTCGATTTTCTCTTCTACGCTGAGGTAAACTGAGCCAGAGGTTTTTACAAGCAGAGGGCTGTGTAATTGGAAAAACAACCGTTCTGCGTAATTAAAACGGTTTTAAATGGCAAATACCGATAGCGTAAAGCCAACGTTGCACTATCGGTGGTAGGTTAAAAAAGAACGTTTTTTGCCGTTTAGCACAATCGCTGCATAATTGATCTAAACAGTGATTTCTTCTCGACTTCTCGTATCGAACGATTATTGTTACACCTAACCTGATTTTGATGTTAAAGCCAGTCGAAAAAATCGATGAACATTGTCTGCGAATGACACTCAACGTGCAACAACTGCAATGTTAACGCTTAAAACAAATCACATAATTGCCAATTCAAGTAAAACCGTAAATCGATTTATCCAATTACACGATTCTTTGGGTTAGTGCAATCTACATCAAGCGCTAAATCGCATTTCCCTTTGATTTCATCACAGACCGGTTTCAGTAAACAGAAGAGCTAATCACTAATGCTTAGTTTACAATTTTAAATTTTAAAAGTATTAATGCAGTCTACGTAGTAATTATCGTAGCGATTAGCTCCTACCCGTAAACCGATTTTGTTTTTTGATCAACTTTATATTAATTAATCTTTATGCAAGGTATTGGTTGAGATAAAAAAAGTCAGTGTCACGATCGGGATTCGAACCCACGACCTTCGGTTAAATACGCACTTGAGCTATTGTGATTTCGATCCACTCGAGCACCAACCTCTCATCTCAACCTCACCTCTCGAATTTTCCCTCCTTTTTGCCGTTTTTCAAACGTCGTGTAATATATTCGATTCTCGGAAACAAATGGTTATGAAAAGAACGAGGAAAAATTCAAAAGGTTGGGTTGAGATGGGAGGTTGATGTCCGAGGGATCGAAGTCACGATAGAGCAGCGGCGTATTTAACCGAAGGTCGTGGGTTCGAATCCCGCTCGTGACACTGACTTTTTTATCTCAACTAAAAACCTTAATTAATGGAAAGATTTTACAATTTTTTCACTTCATTTTTGATCCCTTAGGTAGCATTTATTATTTCAATTTATCTATTATTGTTATTATGACTACTTTTTTCTTAACTTAATGAATTTTTTTCAATTTAAAAAAGTTCAAAATTTAAAGATATTATTTGGTCAATAGGACCACGAAATCTAATGAATTTATATTAATTGTTATTTGGAGATCGTGAGATGCGGTCTGGCGTGACGTAGGTTTTAGAGAAACATTTTGTTTATCGTGCCAACGTTTCAATCTTTATTGAGATCATCTTCAGGGACTAACTATAAAACAATTCACACACTGTTTTCCAAAACTAAAGATCCGACATCATTAATAAATAAATCTGACGTAATTTACAAAATCAATTGTTTAAATTGTCCGGCAACTTACATCGGTATTACATCCCAATATCTGGATGAGAAGGTAAAACAACATAGGATTGCAAAAAATCCTACAGCACTCGCTACCACCATTTTGAACAAGTTGCAAAATAACTTACTGTGAGTAGGAACTATCCTTTTAAAAAGTATTGAACACCACACTCACTCCATCATTTATCATTTCTAAACATTTACTCTATCGTGCCAACGTTTCGGTCTTTATTGAGATCATCTTCAGGGACTGGGATTTATAAACATTGTTTAAATTTTACAAATATATGTAGGATGTGAAAAAAATGAGTTTATACAATTTTAGATTCAAAGTATTTGTATTCACTCAAAGTGTTTGTTTTCTGTGTAGATGTGTCATTATTGAGTGTCGTGTTGAGAGTGCCAGTGAGTCATTGATGTTTTACGTTTTAATACATTGGATTTTGAAGGAGTGGGGAAGGAAGACGGGATAGAAAGACATTTTTATATGAGGCATAGGCTTCTTTGAGCTGAAAAGAGCCTACAATGGTAAAATATGGGTAAAATGGTTCGGCCTGATTATCCTTTCAGGGTTATATAGACTGGGATAATTATGGAAAGGAAAGCCAAATTGTTGAAGAATTAGACTATGTAGAAATGTTTGATGTGTGGAATGTAATGATTATTTTATGTGTTACATGTTTTGTGTGATGAGATGTTGAAATATGTGTCTTATCGATATTGAATTTGATTAATGATATTGGCGTAGCTGTGACTGAGTTTACATGTGTCTGTTCCTGTAATTGATGCAGTGTTTATCCCTGCTGATATGGTTCTAAAACGTTACGTTTATGTTTGTTTTGTTCTTTGTGAATTTTTTTCTTCAGTTTTGGGCAATTTTGACTGGTCTTATGTGAATGTTTTGTTTATGTATTTTTTGGGGTACCGTGAAGTGTGAGGTCTCTAAACATAACACCCATTATAATTTCGTCATGTCTGACAGTTTTGTTTTCCTTGCTTAGCTGGTTTTGGATCTGTCAACAAGTTTCGGTTTCTCGCTTTTTATGCGGAATAACACAATAATGTAAATTAATTGGTCAAGATCATCAATACACGTTAATCTAAAAGAGTTATAACTTATAAATATCAGTTAGAGTGAGAAAATTGACCACGATGCCAAAAATGACCAAATTTTGGATACCTTTGAGCACAATAAAATACGAAAGTGTATCAGGTTCAACCATATCAACATTAAAACAAGGTTATGGTGTGAAAGGGTAGAGGGCGGCGAATAGAGTCGTAACAGCCTTGTTCATCCGAGCAGGTTATTCGATAGGAAACTATTATAGATTATAGTCACTAACAAGACAGTGCCATTCAAGGGGTTGCCGGAGGATTCCGACTGTTAAATTAACGGAGCGGCAATCAATCGGGAGAATCGGCCAACCCCGCTTGACACATTGCAACCGTCGTCTTTCTGATAGAAACGCCAGCCAGCGAAATTCTACGGACCAGCTATAACAGTTAAATAAATGTTGACTCGTTCTTTGACCATTGAATCCCTGCCTCAGCTTTTGACAAAGGCACTATTTTCAGTGCTTACTTTACAAAGAGGTTGAAAACTATGATTTGCTACTGTTACAATTTCAAACGCGTAGCGTGTTTTCAGCAACTTTACACTTTATAAAAATCCATTATATTTCGTGGTCCGATTGACCTAATAACTTCCTTCCATTAATTAATCTTTATGTAAGGTAATGGTTGAAATGAAAAAGTTAGTGTCACGAGCGGGATTCGAACCCACGACCTTCGGGTCAATACGCCGCTGTTCTAATACTCGAGCTATCGTGACTTCGATTCACTCGGACACCAACTTCCCATCCCAACCTACATTTCGAATTTTCCTTCCTGTTTGCCTTTACTATACTTTACTTTATAGAAATATTTTTTAGACCTTCCTTTATCCTTGTTTTCCTAGAATCTGTTTTATTTTTCTACAAACACTTTGAGCCCTGAAGATGATCTCAATAAAGTTCGAAACATTAGCACGGTAAAGAAAATATTTTTCTAAAACCTAATTATAGTTATACGTACAGAACACAACTTATTGTGGGTCTGACCACACGGTTGAGGTTTCCAGAAAGAAGGACTGCTCGAGGTAATGTGAAATTAATGTACTGGCATTTATTTTCATTTATTTTTATCCTCCACTTCTTGACTCAAGGACGGTAATGTGAGACTAGGGAATTAGGTAGGAAAGGCTGTTGGGAGCCGTGTTAGGTTGGCTCTAAATAATACGCCTTGAATCTACTAACGTTTATTTTTCATAATAATAAAATTACATTTAATTTTATGTTTAATTACATTATTTTATTTTATTTATTATTGAAAAAAGGGGGCTCGCGAACTACACTAACGACCAGGCTACTGACAGAAGAAGGAACCAGTCACTCACCTTCCGCCGGAACTCACACGCAGACCAAAAGAAGGGCTACCAGGATCATCTTTCCGGATTGGCACTCGTATTCTAGATCTGACTCCTTTCTAACTTCGCCATGGACTGACTCGCGAACCTGCTTCATTGTTCCCACGGAGTCCGAGAAGTCTGGAATGTCTGCGTCAGCGTCTGTTCAACTCTCCTTCTGTTTCAATTTGTTATTTATCATTCGGGAGGACCGTCGCCCAGTCCCACGTTCAAAACTGAAACCCATTCATCCCATTACAAGTCGTTTAGTAAACTTAAATAACTGAATTACCATACTCCAACATGAAGATAATCTGGTTTTTTGAAGACGATCTTCATACCCCAATTTGCATATACTTAAGTTTTCTGAGCGTCCACTATTTAGGCCGGCATCACACTAGACGGATTGCGGCGGAAGTTTTGGCGACGGAAATTTCCACTGCACAAGCTTACATTCAAAACACAAAGCCAGCGACAGACTGAACGGAAATTTCCGTCGTAATGTCAACGTCGAGCTCGGTTGGTGCACTAGCGACGGAATGTTCAGCTGGGTTCCGTCTAAACAGATCAAAACAGTGTTAAGTTAGATGGGGTGCGCTACATTGACGACGGACAAGCATAGAACGGAAGTGGTAGGCAGGCGGACACGCAAACTACAAGTGAAGTTGATCCAGGATGGACTTTGACCAATTTATTGTAGAATTTCTATAGTCATTCCATAGTACTGAAAGATCTTGACAGTAGAGCGTCGAAGTTCTCCATACAGTAATTGACCAAGTGCTACCCTTTTCATAATAATGGATGAATCCAATGTTCTTTCTTTCTCTTCTGCATCTCCATTGCCTTGTGAATACAAAAATGAAAAGTTGTTTCATTGTACCGTATAAGGTGAAGTGAATCACGTTATCAACTGCATATCCAAACCGTCGTTGAAGTCATTCCGTTCATTTCGCTGTATATCTGGCTTGTTCGGGTTGAGCGGATTTTTCGTCTCGAAATTTCCGTCACAAAAACTTCCACCGCATTCCGTCTAGTGTGGCGCCGGCCAGGCTACAATAACAGGCCCAACTGTTATATGTCTTCTATAATTTGGTTGGACTTTGATCGTACAAACCATTTGTCCAATTTTTTTTATCAGTCGATTTAGAAGAAATGAATGGCCATTTAAAAGAATCAGTGACGATCGACAAAATATCTTGCTTTGGGTGACAGTTTACGATTTTTACAATCCTTTTTTAAAAGCATTAACGAATGTGCAAAGTAGTCGAAATGAAAAATCATCGTCCTGAGCGGGTGACGTGGTAGAGTCAGGTGAGATGAGCCCCGGGGTATTATTAGATGGTCTGGATGTCGATTCTCGCTCGTAACACCAATTTTTTGCAACCTACATAAAAATTAATATACTAATATGCGGTGTTCAATCCTTTTAAAAAGATAGTTCCTACTCACAGTAAGATTTTTGCCAAGTTGTCTACCTTATCTTTAGGTTTTGAGAGGTTGTTTCTAAGTGAACACTTATTTCTTAAAGCTATTCTTGTTTAAGAATTTTACTAACTTTCCTAATTTTACTAACTTTTTTCCTTTTACTAACTTTTACACTGAATGGCAAACAACGGAAACCTAATGATTCATTTATGGTGGAGTGGTTGAGTCCTATTGCTGCTTGTTTTATAGTTAATTTTTTATTCTTTTAACCTATCAATAAATATTTCTCAATATCCATTGTTTTTTGCTGAGATTTTAATAGTTTCTAATTCTCTTTTATAGTTAGCAGGTGTTAATGAAAGTTTTAACATACAGTCTATGAGCCAAATGAAACCGGCAGCCTTTTGGGACCATGGGTGGGAATCTGGTATCATCATCATCACTGGTATCATAGTGTCTGTAATTGTGGGTTTTCTATATACGTCTATTTCTATTAGATTGTTTTTTGTAGTATATAAAAAGTCTTACTGAGGGTAGGAACTATCTTTTTAAAAGGATTAAAGTTGATAATTTATTAAAATAGTTAATAAGTATAGTTGTACTTAGTGATGCGCCCCCAATATCGATCCCCGTTGCTAATTCTTCGTACGTTTTCGAGCAGCTTTAAGCCGGGAACACACCCGATGCTACGCCATGCGACGCTACCCGTCGCTACCCGACGCCTTGCTACGTTTTGTTGGGGTGTGCACATCTATCCGCCGCAAGTACAAGGTCGTGTACAGTCCACAACGTTTACCACAATAATCACTACTTTTTAATACTTTTTAAAAGGATAGTTCCTACTCACAGTAAGTTGTTTTGCAACGATCTGGATTTCGAGCTTTTTTGTTCATCATCAGGTTGAAGGACTTCTACAACCACGTCTCTCGACATGAATTGCCAAAGTGAACCGCTGATACCTCCGCCAACGCAACGTTCCAATTATCAGCTGATTTTTTTAATGACGCTCAATTTGAACGTGCGAAACGCGGAAATCATAACACAAATAAATATTAGAATAATAAATACTTAATATTACTATAAATTACTATAAAAATAATAACAATTAAAATAATTAGATTAATTATTTGGATGTTTGATATTATTTATGTACATATTTAAAATGGGAGGTAGATCAAAATCTGTTATATTATTAATGCATTTATCACCATGTTCAATTTTACATTTTTTAATTTCAAATTTCTCAAACCAATCTAGTTCTTTCCCTTTGTTGAAACTATGTAACACTCTTGTATTTAAATTTGAATTGAAATTATGTTTTGTTTCTTTTAGATGGTCCTTAAATTCCGAAAATTTGCTCGATTTAGGCAAGTGTTCTTTTACTCTTGTTTTTATTTCTCTACCGCTTTGTCCTATATATTTAATATCACAATCATTACAATTGAGTTGGTAAACCCCACTTTTTGCCAAGTTGTCTACTTTGTCTTTAGGTTTTGAGAGGATGTTTTTAAGTGAACCCGTACTTCTAAAAGCTATTCTAAAACCTTCTTGTTTAAAAATTTTACTAACTTTTTGCGATAATTCACCAATGTATGGCAAACAACGGAAACCTACTGATTCATTTGTGGTGGGGTGACTGAGTCCTATTGTTGATTCGTTTAAAGTTAATTTTTTTATTCTTTTAACTAGCAACCTATCAATAAACACTTCTTGATACCCGTTGTTTTTTGCTAAGGTTTTAATAGTTTTTAATTCTTTTTTATAGTTATCAGGTGTTAGCGGAAGTTTTAACATCCGGTCTATGAGCCAAATGAAACCAGCAGCCTTTTGGGACCATGGGTGGGAAGAATCCGCTGATATCATAGTGTCTGTAGTTGTGGGTTTTCTATATCCATCTATTTCAACTAGGTTTTTATTATTAGGTCTAAAAAGTTCAAACTACCATCTTTGCCAATTTCCAATGTAAAATTTATATTACGGTGTAGTGTATTAGTTTTTTAACTGCATATTGGTCATCTGAGAATAAAAAATCACTATTTTTTATGGCTGTTTGAACTCGAGTTTTTAGTTTTAAGGTGGGATCTTTTTGTATTTCTTTACACTTATTATTATTTAGGAATTCTTCAACTTTAGAAACGTCATTCTGATTTTCAATGATAACTATATTATTTCCTTTATCGGCTTTTAAAACAACGTTGTTGTTACTTTTTAACTTTTTATCAATAATAATAAATAAACTTTGACAATAATCACTGTCACAATCGCAACGCATCTTTTGTTCTTAATGCACTATTTTGAGCAAAACCTTGTAATAAATTGTTAGTTAAATTTTATGAGCAGAACTATCTAATAAATTGTTTGTTAAACTTAAATTTTTAAATAAAGTTACTCCTAACCATCTAATTAAACAATGTTTATAAAAACTTATGCATTTTTGATCTCGTTTAATTTGGTTTACATTGAAATAACATGTTGCAATTAATATAACGACAAAATTACATGTACTTAGTTTGAAATAAACTACAAAAAATATGAGTGTCCTGTTCTGATGCTTCCGACATTACAAAATGGTGCAATTTTACGAGCAAAGCTATGAAATAAATAGTTAATTAAATTTTATGAGCAAAACCGTGTAATAAATGGTAATAATGTAATAAATTGTTCCAATTTTAGTATATGTACCGCCGAAGCGAGTACAATAAATTGTTAGTTAAATTCATTATATCAAAAAATCGTATTCCGGTGTTTTGATTAATTTTCTACCAAACCATTAAAATTAATTTTTAAAATAAAAACTAACTAATTTTTAATCACAGTTAATTTGGTTTATATTAAAATAAATATGTTGTAATTAATATAACGACAATAATACATGTAGTTTGAATAAAAATATGTCCGGTTCTTTTGTCTTCGACTGTACTCGATGCGACCCGACGAAAATCTGGACAGGATCGCATAGCATCGGGTAGATGTTTACGGGGTAATGCAACCTTATGGAAAATCGGAGTTTTGATTTGCGTCGGGTAGCATCGGGTAAATGTGTTTCTGGCTTTACGATGCCGATGTTTGAATATTGGTGAAAGAAGAGGGAAAACGTAAATAATTGCCAGAAGTCACGATAGCTCAGGTGGTAGAGCGCCTGGAAAGAGCCCGAAGTCGTGGGTTCGAGTCTCGCACGTGCCACTGATTTTTCATCTCAACCTACTTTGCATAAAAATTAATATACTCAAAATCTTCTGCTAGATTAAGAGTTAGTACTGTATTACTGGTACCACGCACCAGTAGTAATTACATTAGTTCTATAAATATATAATATCATATTATGTAGGATTTAGGGCTCTCTGTGTACCATTTTACCCTGATGTTTTATTCCAAAAATAAATCAATATTCGGAATAAATAAACTTCGTTGGAATCAGCCACCTTTGATGAGGGCGGTTTGTTACCGTCCATTGTCGGTGATCCTGACTCGAATAATTGCAGACGTTCGTCTCCCGGCGATCCTTGTCCTTCGTCCTTCGCCACAGAGATGTAAATCCAATGGAAATATGATTTAGTCAGGAACGGAAGTGGCGATTAGCGTGGAGGCGGGTCGAATGGCCAAATAATTGCCTCCGGTTACAAAACAAGCGGGTTGCCGGGGGCGGCGGAGAACGGGCCCACAAACACAACTCATCTTTTATTCAACGGAAGAGCGGAATTTAATTTGTCAGCGGCCATTACACTTGTCATCGCGCAGTTCTGAGCCCACTTTTCTTTACACCTCAGTTTATTGTACCTTTTAAGTGAAACGATGGGCCGGGGCAGGCAATAACCAGTAACCACCCTGTACGCCTTAATTGTATTTTTCCTTTTGTTCACTCTCCCATTCTCTTTTTTCTTTTTCTTTTTTTGTTTGTTTGTTAAACCAAATGCTAAATAGTCGTACGCACATGATCTTGATAAATTATCAACACTCTAACGTGTTTTGCATGTCCTTGATTTGGAAATATCATTTTGGTTTATCTGAGTCTTGAATTTTAAAATAATATTTAAAAAGTTTTATTTCGCTTTATAAATATTTTTAATATTGGTGTAGGTAATTTGCAAATAACGTATAATCTACATCATGGATCAACAACACCACCGCCCTGACGCCTGCAGAGAGCTTTTCACGTGGCCACATACAACGACATGCAGGCGCTAAGTTAAAGGGCTAGTTGTCGCATCAATTTAACTAATCGCAAATAAGTTTAGCTCTTAGGGGTCACTGTTCGGTCGCAAGCAAGAAAATTACGGATAAAAAAAAAGAATAAGTAAAAATAAGAAAAAGAAGTTAAAACTAAATTAGATTAGATTTACAGGTATGCAGGGCGACAATCACATGCCCAGAATTACAGTCTAAACGCCCTGTTGAAGCCCAAAACGCGCACGAAATCTGGCCAGATAAAGTTAGTGATTTGAAATTCAAAATGAAGTACCTTAGGGGTCAGGCCGAACCTCGCTGGACGTCTCTGGAACTGGATAGACGTAGTTGGCTCGCCAGATGAAGACTTTCTCGTCTCCAGGACACTCGCCGAAATGAAAGTAATAAGAACGAAAATACGAACTTCTACTAAACTCCCAAAACAACAAGAATTTAAACTCAAATATTGGAAGCAGAACAACGGTAGAAACTTGAACTTAATCCATTATATTTCGATGTCCGATTGACCAAATAACTTCTCTCAATTAATTGATCTTTATGTAAGGTACATCTTCACATTCAGATTCGATTTAATATACGTTACCTTAATCGGGCCGTTTTGGGCATATGCTCCACCGAAACGGGGTACTTGTGGCAAGTCTATCTTCAGTCGAATCGACCAGCAACTTAACTCTACAACTTCGGGTTTTTCGTGCTCCACCTCTTGTCAGGAATAGGTGGTGAGCCCAGAAGAAATAATTCGTTAATATTTAATGACCTGCAAATTATCACATCATCTAAAGTACTGGCCTAAGCAACCACCAAATTCATTAAAAAAAGCTCATCGCACCACAACATTCATGCACTCGATGTATTTAGAAAACTTGTTAGAGCAAGTAAACAACTAAAGTAAGGGTGTGGCTTCAATCAGAACATGGGGATCTTCAAGAGGCAAACCAGACAACACTGTAAAGATGACGAAAATTTTCCGACATTTTTGAAAAAGATTATTTGGAGATCGTGGGATGCGATCTGGTATGACGAAGGTGTTTGAGATCGTCTTCAAAGCCTGGGATTTATAAACATTGTTTAAATTCTTTATATTTAGCGGTCTATTGGCCAAATTACTTCTTTCAATTAATTAATCTTTTTATGTAAGGTTTTGGCTGAAAAAAGTTAGTGTCACGAACGGGATTCGAACCCACGACCTTCGGCTAGATACGCCGCTGCTCTACCACTTGAGCTATCGTGACTTCGATCCACTCGGACACCAACCTCCCACTTCAACCCACCTTTCGAAATTTTCCTAGTGACTAACTTTTTTCAGTTCAATCAATACCTTACATTAATTAATTGAAAGAAGTTATTTGGTCAATCGGACCAAGAAATATAATGGAATTAGTAAGTAATAGGAAGTATATCTTCACTAAGAGCTCTCCGTGGCCATTTCATTTCTCGCCGAGAATCGAATCCTGATTACACGACATTTGAAAAAAGGCAAATGGAGGTAAATTTCGAAAGGCTGGGTTGAAGTGGGAGGTTGGTGTCCGAGTGGATCGGTCACGATAGCTCAAGTGGTAGTGTAGCGGCGTATTAGCCGAGGTCGTGGGTTCAAATCCCGCTCGTGACACTAGCTTTTTCATCTCAACCAATACTTTACATAAAGATTAATTATTTGAACTTAATGTTCGGATGCAGCGAAAAGGATCGTTCGGA
The DNA here is from genome assembly GCF_000648675.2 of Cimex lectularius. NCBI lineage: Eukaryota > Metazoa > Arthropoda > Insecta > Hemiptera > Cimicidae > Cimex > Cimex lectularius. Next base: position 279,339 of record NW_019392920.1, on the reverse strand, counting down.
GGCTGAGTCTATACTGCGATTAATATGGAAGGAAGCGAAAAGGATTAATGAAATTAAGAACAAAGGAGTTTAAGAGCTTTTGGCAACCGAATAGCAATTAAACAGTAAACTTTAAGAAATGGCGTAAACAATAGAAAACCAGATTGAGAAGTTGTCAGGGTGAGAATACTATCGAAATTTTCAATCATGCTAACGGGAGAATTCTGTAGTACATTAAATCAAATTTAGGATAAAGTTACGATAATAGTTCCAAGGTCGAATAAGAGCTGGGCTTCATTCAACCAAACATTTGTAAAGCATTGTTCGTCCATTGGCTCTGGAACCGATAAAACTCCCGAGGAATTTGGACTCTAGCACAAGGATGGCGGGTGTGCAATGGATCGCCTTCTTTTAAACAGTATTTACTCAATCCTATTTCATGAAACATAATTAATCTACGATTTCAACGAATGAACGAAAATTTATTCATTTCGGTTGTTCCCTTTTTTTCATCTTTTGATGAGTGAAAATAATCTTCTGACAGCTCTAATTTTGTTTAGTTGAGCTGAATTGGCTTTAACTAAAAATGGCCAACATTGGTTCTAAGAAATTATAAATCTAGAGACATTTTAAATGATATAAAAATTGGTGGACGCAGCCTCTTTTAGACTCTTTTCAGTAAAAATAACATCTTTTAAAACCATGTTTCTCATTTTGATAGATAATTTCAAACATTTCTTTTAAACAGAAAAGGCGAAAATAATTATTTTTTCCAGGCTTTCGAGAATGAACTGAAATGTAACGGAGGAGTCCACATGTCACCATTCTCGATTTATCTTCCTTAATATCAGTTTTTTGGCTGGTTTTTCTGTCGATTTAGTGGATTATTTTTGTTTTAAACTATAAAAGCCTAATTCGCTGGAAGAAATAACATATTTCAAGGATTTCGAGGAATGAACTAAAATCTATTCGTAGAAAATCCACATTTCACCTATTCTTCTCGATTTATTTTCCTTAATAATCATTTTATTGGCTGGTTTTTCTGTCGTTTTGATGTATTATTTTTATTTTAAACAGAGGAGGCCATAATTCGATGGAAGGAATAACATATTTTAAGGATTTCGAGGAATGAACTAAAATCTATTCGTAGAAAATCCACATTTTACCTGTTCTTCTCGATTTATTTTCCCTAATAATCAGTTTATTGGCTGGTTTGTCTGTTGTTTTGATGTGTTATTTTTATTTTAAATATAAAAGGCCATAATTCGATGGAAGGAATAACATATTTCAAGGATTTCGATGAATGAACTAAAATCTATTCGTAGAAAATCCACATTTCACCTGTTCTTCTCGATTTATTTTCTTTAATAATCATTTCATTGACTGGTTTTTCTGTCGTTTTGATATATTATTTTTATTTTAAACAGAGGAGGCCATAATTCGCTATTTTATAGATTTCGAGAACAAACTAAAATCTATTAATAGAAAATCAACATTTCACCTGTTCTTCTCGATTTATTTTCCTTAATAATCAGTTTATTGGCTTGTTTTTCTGTCAATTTGGTTGTCTATTTTTCTTTTACACAAAAAAAAGGCGATCATCGAAATAAAAGACGAAATGAATAAAAAAATCTCTATAATTTCGAGATTAACTAAAATAATTTTTGTTAAGAATTACCTTGCACCTATTCTCTATTTATTTCCCTAGGCAATCAGTTTCTGGCTTTTTTGGGTGGATTGATTTGTTTAATCTCTCTTTTATGGCTAAACAGGCCACTTTTCTATCCGTAAAACGTATTTTCGTGGATTTTTCTAAATGGTCTCAAACCGGTTGGAAGAACTTTCCTTTTATAGACTTATCCTCGACAATTAATCACCAAAACTAATCTCTCACGAGCCTACTTGTTAAATAGTTTCTGTGGATTTTCTTTCTTTTAGGCAGAAAAAACTACAAAAGCCATGGAAGAAATTAAATTTAAATAATTTAAACGCTTTCTGCAATAACGCAGCACCGACAATTGTTGGTAATATCAATGGAATTATTCCCCTTTTTGAGAAAGATAAATTATTTCAAAACACATCATGTATCAGGAAGTCTATTTTGCTGGAATGCAATACACTTTTGAAACGTAATGAAAATAGTTACACAAATAGAAAAATTTCAACACAGACGAAATACGCTGGTAAAAGCAAAGTTCTTTCAAGATCAGTAAATTATTAAGAAATAGAAAATTCAAATCTTTCTCTTTAGATATTTTACTTAGCGTTCATCACTAGTAAATATGTATTATTAATTATTTACGACTAAAATTTGATATGATAGCTTCTTGAAATATGCTTTTAGCTAAGAAGGGTCTCATGCCATACATTACCAAGTCGTTTTGAAGTGCAAAGTGAAAGACTGTAGTTTATTGTCAGCAGTGCGTCATTAAAATGAAACTCCGTTTATCTTTTGAGTTTCTCAACTGAACTCTATTACTTTTAGAAAATCGAGTCTTGCCTTAAAGAACTTTAGTCCAATTTCTAAAATGGGAATATCGGAATTCTCGATTCTATTGTTGTATTTATCCGTGTCGCCGGCATTGCATTGATACAAATTTTCCATGTGAAAAATACAATTTTAACCGGTGCCGTGTAAATCGAATCGAATTCAGCGTCATGAATAGGTTCGTAGGAGAGTGCGATCAGAAAATGTCCCTTTGTGTCCGTTTGATTTCATTCAATCCGTTGTAATCCGATCGATTAAGCCAATATCCTACGCCTAATGGGTCAAAAACGATTTTATCCCGTCTCTTTTCCCCATCCCGTTTGATATTTCCTGTTGGGAAATCAAGGACACGATCGCTTTGTTGCCTTGCGGAAAATTTTCAATTTCCCAAGCAGACATCCTTAATAATTTGGCCTGTTTAAATAATCAAGTGTTGGGTTGTTCGGTTATAATTAAAGTTATTTAAATAAAATTATTCGTCCATTAAATCTTACTGGAAAAGTTTTTTCCGGATCAAATCTATATAGAGGGTAATTTTTATTCGCTTTCATTTTTTCGGAAGCTTTCGGGTAAGTGTGCGATTTAAATTGTTGAATTGGAACAAAAGAATAAAAACATTTTTACCTGTGAATCTAAAACGCTTTTACTTACGGGGATGTTCGAACCATATTGCACCCAGTGGAACCTGACAGTTAATCAGAAAGTCCAAAATCATGATTTTCAGAAGATGAGGAGAGTAAAGGCGACAAACTGCTGGCTTTTTAAGGGGGAAAGAATTGAGGTGGTGAACGATTAGAAATACCTTGGAGTGACGCTCACCCCTCAACTTCACTGGTCAAACGATCTAAAAAAGAAAATATCACATGCGAAACTCGCTCTCTGTGAAACCTGGGCCCCATTGATGAAAAAGGAAATGGTTCCGATCCACTTGAATTTTAATGTATTCAACTCGGTACGTCGTTCAATCACCTGTTAAGCCGGGAACACACTTACCCAGATGCAACGCTATGCGATGCTACCCGACGCAAATCCAAACCCCGATTTTCCATAAGATTGCATTACCCCCGTGCACATCGCCCGATGCCACGCAACGCTACCCTACTCTACGCTATGCGATCCCCACTGTCCAGATTTTCGTCGAGTAGCACGGATTACAGTCGAAGACAAAAAAACCGGACACTCATGTTTTATTCAAACTACATGTATTATTGTCGTTATATTAATTACTTATTTTTATTTTAATTACTTAATTTATTAATTACTTAAACATACTTATTTTAATATAAACCAAATTAACCGAGATCAAAAATTCATTAGTTTTTATTTTAAAAAAATAATTTTAATGGTTTGATAGAAAACTGATCAAAACGCCAGAATACGATTTTTTGGTATAATGAATTTAACTGCACGGTTTTGCTCATAAAATTTAACTAACAATTTTTTTCTTGATTTCGCTCATAAAAGTACATCATTTTCGTCAAGTAGCAGTAGAACAGGACACTCATATTTTTTGTAGTTTATTTTAAACTAAGTGTATGTAATTTTTTCGTTATATTAATTATAAAAATCTTATTTTGATATAACCCAAATTAAACGAAATAAAAAATTCATGAGTTTTTATAAAAATTATTTAATTATGATGGTTAGGTAGAAAATTTATCAAAACACCGGAATAACTTTATTTAAAACAATTAAATTTAACTAACAATTTATTACATGGTTGTGCTCATAAAATTTAACAAACGATTTATTACATAGTTTTGCTCAAAATAATGCATTAAGAACAAAAGTGGCGTTGCGATTGTAACACTGATTTGTGAAACACGCTGCGGACTGTTCGTGGCGTGCGCTTGACGTCGCATAGATGTGCACACCCTACCAAAACGTGGCAAGGCGTCGGGTAGCATCGCATAGCGTTGCATCGGGTAAGTGTGTTCCCGACTTTACGAATTACCCCAGATACGGGCTACTAACAATATGAAGAAGTCTAGAAATTCCAAAGATTTTTTATTCGTAGGTTATTTGCTCTTCCTAAGCCTACCCTAAACAACATGATTTCTTCAGAAACGTCCACTGACCTGATTTACGTATGTACCTTGAAACTTCATTTCTCATTTATTTTCAAAATTTTGAATTCCCAGTGTTCAAAATTGGCCAAAGTAACATCGGTCGAAGTTATCAGTACTAAGACCACCTGGTATGCCCAATGGTTTACGCTCTATCAAAGATGTGAAGTACCCTGGTCCTCCTACGAAAACTATGCTGATTGACCAGCTTTTTTTCTCTTCTATCTGGAATCAAGGAAGCCATCGGGACGATTGCTTACTCCGGACTTAGTCCTCGCTTAACTTTTCCTTATTTAAAGACTTGACTCACCCCCGTTTACTTAATCTACAGAGAGAAAGAATCTAAATTCCCTTAGTTTATCAAATTTAAAATGGCTATTAAAAAACCGATGCGAGGCCCTTAACCTAACTGCATTTTGGTTGAAGGTCAATCCTCAACCCGTAGAAAAAACTTTGCATTTCATGGCTGAATGTACAATATTGGGCGAGATCTGGTTGTTGCACCTGGGATCTTTTACCCTCTCTAGAAATACACTGTTAAATCTGTTAGATGGCTCAGATACACGGGCGCTCACTGAGTACGTCCGCCACGCCTGGAAATATAGGTCGGACCTAGTTATAGAATTCAATTTTTGACCCTTCCATTTCATTTCAATTCCCTTTATATATTATATGATTTGATTTTATTATATGTTTATTATTAATTTTTTACTTTGTTTGTTTTTTATTATAAGTATTTTTACAATTATGTTTAACGTATTTTTTTAAAATCGTAACAACTGCCTCGGCAGACGGATTGTAATCCATGCTCATGCTACGCTTATTAAGTATTTTTACTGGTATGTTTAACATATTTTTTGTGTGTGCTAGCATGTGGCGAATAATGTTGAAAACTTGCTATATTCCTTTTCTCTTTATTATTATTTTTTCTCTTTTATTTTTCATCTTAACATCTTCCTCCGGCAGACGGATTGTAATCCATGCTCATACTACGCTTATTAAGTATTTTTACTGGTATGTTTAACATATTTTTTGTGTGTGCTAGCATATGGCGAATAATGTTAAAACTTCGCTTTATTCTTTTCTATTATTTTTTTTTAAATCTTAACAACTGCCTCGGCAGACGGATTATAATCCATGCTCGAACTACGCTTATTAAGTATTTTTACTGTTATGTTTAACATATTTTTTGTGTGTGCTAGCATATGGCGAAATATGTTAAAACATCGCTTTATTCCCTTTCTCTTTATTATCACTTCTTTATTATTTTTTTTCTTTTATTTTTTTATCTTAACAACGAACTCCGGCAGACGGATTATAGTCCGTGCCTGTACTATGCTTATTACGAATATTTACTATCATATTTAACATATTTTTGTTTGTGCTAGCATATAGTGAATGACGTAAAAACTCGCGTTATTCCATTTCTCTTTATTATTATTTTTTCTCTTTTATTTTTTTATCTTAACAACTTCTCCGGCAGGCGTATTGTAATCCATGCGCGTACTACGCTTATTACGAATATTTACTATCATATTTAACATATTTTTGTGTGTGCTAGCATATAGTGAATAACGTAAAAACTCGCGTTATTCCATTTCTCTTTATTATTATTTTTTCTCTTTTATTTTTTTATCTTAACAACTTCCTCCGGCAGACGAATTTTAATCCATGCCCGTTCTACGCTTATTAAGTATTTTTACTATTATGTTAAACATATTTGTTGTATGTGCTAGCATATAGTGAATAATGTTAAAACTTCGCTTTATTCATTTTCTCTTTATTATTATTTCTTCATTATTATTTTTTCTCTTTTATTTTTTTATCTTAACAACAACCTCCGGCAGAAGGACTAGTCCATGCCTGTGCTATGCTTTGTAAATAATCATACAGCTATATTCTTGGAAATAAATAGCATTGAGCAGTAGCAGCCTCCACTGACTCAAATGATCTTAATTGAAAAGCTGTAAGTTTCGTTATAAGTTGTTTAGTTTTAAAGTTCTTTTCGTAAGTGTTTTCCATAATATTCTTTTAATAATATTTACAACTTACGGTTAATTGTCGTGGGCTAAATCGCAAATATGCAATTTGTCTGAGAGAAACTGAGAACAATTTGTTCTCCGGCCAACTGCACTCATTAAGTAAAACATTTAATTAACAAATTAAGTAAACTGACGGTCCGTTTTTGTTAGGACTTTCTTGCTGTTTGAAGCTGGTTTGCTATGAGTTGGGAGGAGTCAGTGAATCTGGGTTGGCTAATTGTCTTTCAACTTCCTTACGGCAAATCTTCTTACATCAGTAATCTCCCGCTTTGTGAGTGTTTTGTAATAATCACATCGGCGCCAATTCGTCCTTCTCAATACTACAATAGTACTTTTGCTTCATTTTGGCTGTGGTCGCTGTTAACTATTGTTTTATACTTTTAAATGTCAAGAGTTAATTTCGTCGAAGATGTCGCGAAATTTGTTTTTAAAATAGCATTTTTCATTTTTGCCATTATTAGTCAATTTTAATTGATTTTTTCTATGGTTGACTTGAAAAATTAATGCCGTGAGTCGGACTCGAACTCACGGCCTTCGGATCAGTACCCTACGTTGAAGGTCGTGGGTTCGAGTCCCTCTCGTATCATTAATTTTTCAGCTCAACCAAACTTTGCATACAAATTAAACAAATAAATCGAAAATAAATATTACAATAATTAATATTAAATTAGGTACAAACTCTATAAAGTATTGTAAAATACTGCTCAATAGAAATAAGTTGAAAATAATAGTTTTAAAATTCAATAAACTATTGATTTTCAATAATGAAATTTTGCAAGCTAAAAAGTACAGCCAATTGTCTCACTTTGCCGATGAGAGGGCTTTCGTAAGAACTTTCTATAGGGCTGATTCTGTCTGTAGAGAATTATCAGTAAGGTGTTTTAAATATTTTTTAAAAATGGACGGACGGTCGACGAAGACCACACGTTGTCAATCATGTCAAATTAAATTACTCTCCAAATACCATGGCTAAGAATTTTAAAAACATGTTTATTTAGAAATCGTGAGATGCGGTCTGGTGTGATGTAGGTTTCAGAAAAACATTTTCTTTATCGTGCCAACGTTTCGATCTTTATTGAGATCATCTTCAGGGCCTGGGATTTACAAACATTGTTTACCTATAACAATTACATTTTGGATGTGGAAAAATGAATTTATAAACACTTTTCCACATCCAAAATGTAATTGTTATATGTAAACTATGTTTGTAAATCCCAGGCCCTGACGATATGCTCAAAAGCTTTACCCGGTCTTTAATAATCGTTCATGTATGGACATTAAAAATAAAAGAACATTGTTTATTCAATAAACATACGTCAATTGATCAATCACTTACGGTCCTTCCATTTGGTAATAAATAGGGGCATTCACGATCTTCGTGTTAACCCTGTTAACTCTGTTAGGTTAGATCAAGAAAAGTGATGACGTAGACTTGTCAGAATCGACTAGTTCACATTGCTCGATCTAACAGGCCAGGGCCAATGTAAGATGTTAGTAGTCACATTGCTATTCATAAAGCGGCCCATAGACGGTCAATATTATTGTACAATATAGATTACACAATAATTTGACGGTTGCCCCTTAACGTTCAATATTTTGGGTTGTGCAATTTAATTGATCGTGTGTAGACGATATTGAAGTTTGTGCAATACTTTGTTACTACTGGGTTGTCCGGAAAATAATGCAGGATTTTGGTATTAAACAAAAAAAAAGAAACTAGTTACTTTAAAGCAATGTTCTTTAATCAAAATAATTTCCCANAATGAGTAATCCTGTAAACGTAAACAGAATATTTTATATAGATTTTTTTTAATGAAAACTTAAAATCCTGCATTATTTTCCGGACAACCCGATACTTGTTGTACTTCACAAACTGATTGATATTGCGCAATAATGCCAACAGACGGTGCAATATTTTCCAGGTTGTACAATATATTTTCAACTTGTCGACAATCATGCAATGTATTGCACAAACTTTCAATATCGTCTGCACACGATCAATTAAATTGCACAACCCAAAATATTGTGCAATAATATTGATCGTATATGGGCCGCTTTAGGGCGTACGTAACCAACATGGCAGCCATGAATTTAACAGCAGTTTTTTGTTTACACGTATTTTTATTCTCAATTACACATTAATTAAATCAGACCAATACTTTCTTTCGTTGATTTCTGACCTGTCCTTATACTCTCATTCATAATAGATATCCCATATGCTATAATGTTGTAGGCTGTTAGAGGTTAGGATACAAGTTAGGTAGGTCGGCAGCAATTTAAGCTTGTCATTTGTTAGTACTTTTCGAGTGCATAGATAGCATTTTGAATGAAAGAATTGATTAATTTTGCGTTTTTTTATTAACTTCTGGCATCGTACAGTTTAACACAAAAGAAAACCAAAACAAACAACAACAGGCCTTCAAGGAATATTACAGCTTTATTTTTGGTTCTACCAGTCTCCACGCGCAGCATTGCGGAAAAATTAACTTTTAACATGCTAAGAATGAAGGGGGCATTCAAGATCTTTCAGGACTTTTCTGTATTCGAGTTAACATCTTACAAACATCGTCAATACCCCTAATGTGTAAAACTAATTTTGCTTCATTTTGACTATTAAGGTAGTCCAAAATGTTGTTGTAAAAATTATTGGAGGGTTTTCACGTTGGACTCCTATAGAATATATATATGCATATACTCATAAACATAGCTTAACAACTTACATCTAATGACGTGCGATAACCGAAAATATTCCATACCAGGACTCGATACTGGTATGGAAAGAAATATTCGATACCACTCAAGTATCGACAGAAATTATTCGATACTTATGAGTACTTACTCATATGAGTAGTTTTTCGTTTATTCATAAATGATCAATTTACTATTGTGGACTTTGGTTAAAATACGCTCATGCGTTAAAATAATCAAAAAATTGCATTTTTTTCATTTTTAAGTATTTTACATACAGTGGGTACGTAGGTGAGAACAAGGAAAAGCTGCCAACACATTTCAACATAATTGATATTTCAATTTTATAGTTATCGAGTTTTGAGAAAATTGATCAACGGGTGTTTGGTTTTCAAATGTTTTAATAGATAAGACGTATTCCCACTGTATTCCCCAGAGTTTACAAGATGCCAACGACTCAGTTTTCTTAGTAAAATAATCTCGTGCCTTACTTTTGGGAGGAGATATAATTACGTACTACCTACCTTCTACCTACGAGAAGGAAGGAGAACACGTTTGAAGACAAAAACATTTTATAAGAAATTACTGAAATTGAAATTGCGATGTGGGAAAAAAATTATGAATTACCAGAATTATCAGCAGAGTTACCAACCACTAATTTAAAATCTCGATTTACTTCGTTGACATATGGCGCGAGTAGGCGCTCATAACAGTTAATTCCCAGTTTGATGAGAGGTAAATTTCGAAAAGTAAATACCAATTCGATATTACTTGAACACTCGACGAAAAATCTATTTAAGTATATTTTCCGATACTACAAAAAGTATTCGATACAGTACTTTCATTCGATACCAAAATTACTCGGGATCGAAAGAAAATACTCATATCGATTGGTATCGCACGTCACTACCTACATCTACAGAGCAATTGTGAATATCTTTAATTCTTACGTAAATAGCATATTTGTAAATATAAAAAATCTTTTTATTTATAGTAGGGAAGAATTGAACTACCGTAAATACAAGCATAGAAGACTTAAGCACATACTGTTTGAAAAATAATGAACATGGGTCAGAAGGAAATGTGTGTGTACACAATGCACCTGGTTAACCAATAGCCGGGACAAAGTAGCGTTTAAATAGATGTTAAGTCTTCGTCTGTTAGTTGATTTGTACTATTATGTGCAAATTTTATGTGAGGAAACAACACGTTTTTCTACTAAACACAATAGGGGTTGCAACTCGTAAAGAAACTCGACTCTCCCACCATAGTACCATTTTCACGCCAGCGCTTATGCCTACTCGCTCCCTGTAAGGGATCAAGGTATGGCACTCTTCAAACAGATGACACACTGAGCAATGGGTCACCAGCTATTGTCTTTTTATTCATTTGTTGAATTCATGCACCTTTTTCTAATATTGTGTATTTATAGTATTGTGTATTTTAACATTAAATTATTCTTATACTTAATTCACTGGTTTTCGTGTCCGCTTGACCAATTAATATCTTTTAATTAATTAAGGATGTTAGATGAGATAAAAAAAGTCTGTGTCACGAGCGGGATTCGAACCCACGACTTCGGCTAGATACGCCGCTACTCCCCATACTACTAACTTCCCATCCCAACCCCAACTTTTGATTTTCCCTCCTTTTTGCCATTGACATTTGGCAAATGGCAAAAAGGAGGGAAAATTCAAAAGAGACGGGAAGTTGGTGTCCGAGTGGATCGAAGTCACGATAGCTCAAGTGGTGGGGTAGCGGCGTATCGAAGGTCGTGGTTTCGAATCCCGCTCGTGACACTGACTTTTTTATCTCAACTAAAAACCTTAATTAATTGAAAGATATTAATTGGTCAAGCGGACCACGAAAACTAGTGAATTTAATAAGATAAAATGAAGTATATCTTCACTAAAGCTCTCCGTGGCCATTTCATTTATCGCCGAGAATCAAATAGACTACACGATATTTGAAAAATGGCAAAAAGAAGGGAAAATTCAAAAGGTGGGGTTGAGATCGGAAGTTAGTGTCCGAGTGGTTCGAAGTCACGATTGCACAAGTGGTTAGAGCAGCGGCGTATCAAGCCGAAGGTCATGGGTTCGAATCCCGCTCGTGACTTTTTTCTCTCAACTAAAAACCTTAATTAATTGAAACTTATACTTAATGCTGACTAGGTGAAAAAGACGCAATAATATAACTGTGTAAACAGTAAACAAACACTGTCAATCAAAAATTATATGCAATAAAAATTATACGTAGTATAACAGCCTACTTTTTTAGCGTTTTGTTACCTTTTACATGGAACATTGAATTTCAAAATTAAGTCGACCCATCTGATTTGATTAATTTTTGATATATATTTTGTTAAGTATACATTATATCTATTGAAATATTATTTTAAATAATTAGCTCATCGTGCATCATTCCCTTGTTCAAAATATTTGTTTGTAAAGGTCCCATTCACTATTGTCCAAATATTCAGTATTTACCTTAGATACTGCTAATTAATTTGTTCAGCTTTATTATTTATAATAATTGCTGCATTTAACAGTTCGTTTATATAACGTGGTGCCTAATTAACCTGGAAATACCAGGTACAGACATGCGATTATCCACGGATCGGACAAATTGTGGCATTGTATACTATTCTCCTGGCTTCTGAGCCGCGGATTAATTTAATAACATATTTTTTATATAATTCATTAATTTTATATAAACAAAATCTATATTTGGCCCGTCGAGTTTCACCTCGATGTGGCTGTTTTTTTCTATCGGCTAAATCATGATTAAGTCGAAAAAATCCAACTGGCATCGCGTGTTGTTTCTCCGAGGTTTTTTCGTTCTTTGCAACTCGTGATATTTTATTGTCACGGGTCGACCGGGGCCACTTAAATTTAATTGAATCCGTATACATCCATATTTTATGCTCGAGCACGTTACAGAATTTTGATCCCCGTTTCGCACAAATGAAATTATTAAAGAAATGCTGTAATCTAGACGTTATTAATCAAACTTCTGCTGGATTAATGGTGTATCGTGTTACAACAAGTGAGCTCAATTCCGACAAATTATGTCCATTTCAGATATCAGGCTGAGCCGGCATTGAGTGGTCCGTCTTTACTCGCGGGTTTGTTGAATAACTCAAACGCGTTTCGGTAGTGCGCCATCATCAGTGAGGAACTGTCTGTCCGGGTATGGCTTATACGTCGTTGGGTCCGTTGTTGCTAGCCGATTTTGTTAAAGCGGCCGTGGTCCATAGTGGTTTGGTCTCTCGTGTTGTCCGTAATTAGTTGTCTGTTGTAGAATATTAGTTTTTAGTTTGTTGTTGGGTTAGTTTCGATTTTTTCTTCTGAACGTTTGCATATTTTGTTATGTATGTTTTTAGTATTGTAGTGACGTTCCCAAATACATTGTGTTTTCGTCGCATGCTTGTTTCTATTGTATTTGTTTTGCGATTTGATATATTAAGTATGTAGTGTGATTGGATTTTCCGCCGTAGTCTCTGAAGGATCTGATGTGATGGTCCAATGACTCCGTATTGACATGTTGGCAGATGATCTTGCTATACAAAGGCAAAGATGTCTAATAGCTTCTAAGCAGTAGTAAACATATGTTAATAAAAATTTTAACTGGAATCAAAAAGGGCATGAATCCCCAAAAGTCTACCCTAGTTGCATTCACCTATTTCAGAAGTCACCCATAGACTAGAACTTATGAAGTAACCAAATGCCCTTCAGACCGACACGTCGGCAAAGTCTAGCGGGTCTAGACGCCCGCCCATCATCTTAATCAGCATTTCTTCAAATTAGTTAAAAACTCTAATCTCCAAATATTCATGCCTTGAGAGGAACACACCCGATGCAACGCTATGCGACGCTACCCGAAGTAAATCCAAAGTCCAATTTTCCATAAGATTACCCCCGTGCACATCTGTCCGATGCCACGCAACGCTACCCTACTCTACGCTACGCGATCCCCACTGTCCAGATTTTTGTCGGGTAGCATCCAGTACAGTCGAAGACAAAAGAACGGGAGACTCATATTTTTATTTCGAACTATATGTTTTATTGTCGTTATATTAATTACAACATACTTATTTTAATGTAAACCAAATTAAACAAGATCAAAAATTCATGTTTTTATTTTTAAAAATTCATTTTAATGGTTTGGTAGAAAATTGATCAAAACACCGGAAAACAATTTTTTGATATAATAAATTTAACTAACAATTTATTACATCGTTTTACTCATAAAATTTAACTAACAATTTATTACACGGTATTACTCGTAAAATTTAACTAACAATTTATTTCACAGTTTTGCTCATAAAATTACACTATTTTCGTCGAGTAGCGACAGAACAGGACACTCATATTTTTTGTAGTTTATTTCAAACTAAGTAAATGTAATTTTGTCGTTATATTAATTACAACATTCCTATTTTAATGTAAACCAAATTAAAGGAGATCAAAAATTCATAAGTTTTTATAAAAACTATTTAATTATGATGGTTAGGAAGAAAATTTATTAAAACACCGGAATAATTTTATTTGAAACAAATAAGTTGTTTAACAGACAGTTTATTACATGGTTGTGCTCATAAAATTTAACTAACAATTTATTACACAGATTTGCTCATAAAATTTAACTAACAATTTATTTCATAGTTTTGCTCACAAAATTACACTATTTTCGTCGAGTAGCGACAGAACAGGACACTCCTATGTTTTGTAGTTTATTTCAAACTAAGTATATGTAATTTTGTCGTTATATTAATTACAACATTCCTATTTTAATGTAAACCAAATTAAAAAAGATCAAAAATTCATAAGTTTTTATAAAAATTATTTAATTATGATGGTTAAGAAGAAAATTTATCAATACACCGGAATAATTTTATTTGAAACAAATAAGTTCAACAAACAGATTATTACAAGGTTTTGCTCAAAACAGTGATTATTGTGATACTGTGTGACTGTACGTAGCGTGCGCTTGATGTCGCATAGATGTGCGATTGATAAGGCGTCGGGTAGCATCGGTTAAGTGTGTATCCCGCTTTTCTCGTGCGACAGCCTTCTCCCCGGCACGCTGTCGGTTTAAACTTAAAAATTGCTGTTTTGAAAATAAAGTTTCTTTTTCTAAAGTCTTCATCCAGCGAGTACTTAACTTGGATGCAGCCAGGGTGCATGAATCTGATTCCGTTAAACGGCTTCACACTGAATAGAAGATTAACTTTTTTAAACATATCAGTGATCAGATTAAAAGACTTTTGTGGCGATCCCCGTTCTTGAAAAGAGTTCTTCATTTTCACTCTTCAACAACAGGTTGTTATACTTATCAATTCTCCGACCCTTTTGGCAGTATGCGTCACCTTTCCTAGAGTCTGGAAGTGACTCTCAATTAATAATACTCCGCTTTTATCCAAAATCGAATTCTGTACATTATCACGAATGCGAAGTCGCACAATTTCAATTTGTCGACTTCCTCGACGTCCGGGCGGTAGGGGAAGAGGAAGGGCATCTCTTGCCAAGTCGTTTGGCTTGAAAGACTCCTAAGTTCATTACCGGCGGCAAACTTTTGATCGCGGCGCTTTCATTCATCTTAATTAATATCGTACGACGACTTTATATTTGACCATTTAGATAATTGAAATTTTCTGTTTACTGGCTTTTAACTAACAAGCGACTCCGGACTTGGTGTTTTTAGCTTTAATACACTGTCTTTCCCTTCGTGCCAGAGTAGTCAATAACGAATTCATGTTCGCATACAAATTGCCATAATCCAATCCTGTGAATATAAAAATAGAGTAAACTTTACAACAGTTAAATAATAATTATTTTATTGAAATTACAATACATAGACCAGACACTTTCGAAAATTTTTGTTTCTGCAAAAAACATTTTTCTCCATATTTGTGATAACTGTTATTTTCATTTCCTGTTCGCCAACGGCGGGTATAGGATCAATAAAAGAGTATTTATTAAAAAAAAAAAAAAAAGAAGGAAGAAAAATAAGCAGTTTGAACGCGGTGAGGCCTTCCATCAAAAGGGTGCTCGCGTGTTTGTTTGCATTGCAAATTAAATGAGAATTTTCAAGAGGGAATTAAAAACTGATTATAAACAGCTTTATTCAATTTAAAAAAAATTAATCTTTAAGTAAGATTCCTAAGAACGTGTTAGAAAAAAATTACCATTAAAATATATATAAAAATATATGCGGAACATTATTTCCGAGAAAAAACTTTAAATTGCTCTTATTGGACTTTTTAAGTATTAGATGTATCGACCACTTTTTTACCCGCGAATAAGTTGGATCACGGTATGGTCTTGATGCAAAAGCATATTAAATTGTTTTTGCTGAGCTTTCGACCTATTTTAAGGACATCATCAGTACAAAAAAATCTGAAATATATCTAGAAATTGAAATAAGTAAGTTTTTAACAAAGTATTTTAAAGTTCATTGAAGACCGTTTCAGTTCTAATTTTCCCTAGGACAGTAACTCTATACCTTTGTTGGCAATAGTACTGTCCTTGACAATTGGACTGGGACGAAGAAATCTGAAATCGTCTATTTCTAAAACAAAATCATGTCAATTTTTTAGACAAATGCATGAATGGTTTTCCCGGATGATGATTTTAAAATAGGTCGAAAGATCGGCAGTAACATTTGATTTTGCTTTTCCATCAAGATCATACCGTGATCCAGATTATTCATTACTGGTCTTTCACCCCGTAGGGTTGTCACTCCCCGATGTGCTGATCCTAGGGTCAATATCTCAAGGAAGCCCACCTATTCCTTTATGCGGCTGGGTCCTGGTATCTCCCTTAAGCCAGATGCTTCCCAACCAAAGGGGTTAAGCTCTAAGGGGGGGCTTTCTACAGCTAGGTCATTTCAGCCCCCGAATTCTTTCTTATTAATAGATTAGATTGTTTTGTTATAAAAAGTATTGGTGGATCTCAATTTTCAATCTGGTTGTACTTGAAATCATACTATCAAAATTGAGAGTAGACTTTCATATTTGTTAACCTGTTAATTTATTAATTCAATTTTTGTATACTCTGTAGGTTTATATATTTTAATACTGGCTGTTCACTATTTTTCATACAAAATAAATAATCAAAACCCCAATGTTGAGAAATAATTGAAAAAAAAAAATAAATTCATAATAAATATAAAAACAAAATGATGGTTTGAATGAAATAGCATAAGAACATATGTACTTTAAAAATTATCAGATAAGAGGTTTTTTTATTCGGTTTATTTAAACGATATTAAACCAGATTTAAGATTTAAGATTTGATGTATAATTATCGAAGCTGACAAAATAATATTTTTATAAGAGAAAGATTTTAAAATGAATTTTCTGTACTGAGCTGTCACTTTTCAAATCGGAATTAATGGCAAATAGCAAATGAGTTCTTGAACACTTTTTGTATCTCTTCTATAGTTACAAGAATTTTAATGTCTGTATATATTATTTCTTTAATGATTATTCGGAGATTGTGAGATGCGGTCTGGTATGACGTAGCTTTTAGAAAAACATTTTCTTTATCGTGCCAACGTTTTGATCTTTATTGAGATCATCTTCAGAGCTCAATAAAGATAGAAACGTTGGCACGATAAAGAAAATGTTTTTCTAAAAATTCTNATATATTAATAATATTTGACAAGGTGAAAACATATGTACATCTATTTACTCTTGTTACACAATTTGGTATACAGTACTTACAGTTCGGTTCAAAAATATTGAACATCGGAGGATTTGTCCGGAGTGTTAAGAAAAGTTGCTCGATGTGTTCCATCTAGTTGTAGGGTGCAATTCCTTGGTTCCATATAGAGAGCGCGTAGGAATCCAACTCTATAAGAAAATTGTACTTGAACGCCGCAGCGAAAATCTGGGTCCCTGTTTTGATCCATGGAGGGAACAAGATGTTTTTATTGTATGTAGTGTATTATATTTATTTTTTTATTATATTTTTGTGTCCTTAGCGGGTATTGAGAGCGAATGTATTTATTAGCGTGAATTGTAATGGAGAGAGCCGATGACTGAGTACTCCATCGACCCTCAATTAGGTTAGTTATGTAATAGGTGTAAACGGAAATGTTGAGTACCACTACACTGGTGAATCGTATGTATATAAGTAATAAAGTATATGAGTTTATTTAGGAAATGATTTCGTCGCAGGCTAAAATAACCTAGCTGTAGATAGCTCTGGAACCCAACCTCGGTGGCTGGACGGACGAGTTCTGACCTCGGACTGCCAACACCCGGGGTAGGTGATTGTCGATGTCTCCTGGCAATTTATTGTAAATGACAAATGCTGGAGTTGCTGGTGAACTGCGAGAAGTGATAGGCTCAATTCTATACATCCTGGAAGATTGGAGCTTATATAAATCAGAAAGCAGTAATCAACTTCATCTATTATGATAATCTATGAAATCCAGACGGATATGTTCCTAGGTATCTGACATTTTTATTGTAAAATACTGTTAATAGTGACAAATCCGTTGACAGAAGGCTATTTAAAGAAATAATGTGCAGGTGTTTAGTGATCATTAGTTAATGATTATTCGGAGATTGTGAGATGTGGTCTGGTGTGACATAGGTTTTAGAAAAAGTGGATCGAAGTCACGATAGCTCAGATGGTAGAGTAGCGACGTATATAGCCGAAGTCGTGGGTTCGAATCCCGCTCGTGACATTAACTTTTTTATCTCAACTAAAAACCTAATTAATTGAAAGATATTAATTGGTCAAGCGGACCACGAAAATTAGTGAATTGAATAAGTTAAAATGAAGTATATCTTCGCTAAAACTCTCCGTGCCCATTTCAATCGTCGACGAGAATCAAATAGATTACACGACATTTGAAAAGTGGGGAAAAGGAGGGAAAATTCAAAAGGTGAGGGTGAGATGGGAATTTAGTGTCCGAGTGGATTGAAGTCACGATAACTCAGGTTGTAAAGGAGCGGCGTATCTAGCCGAAGTTCGTGGGTTAGAATCCCTCTTTTTATCTCAATTAAAAATCTTATTTAATTGAAAGGTATTAATTGGTCAAGCTGACCACGAAAACTAGTGGATTTTTAGAAAAACATTTTCTTTATCGTGCCAACGTTTCTATCTTTATTGAGCTCTTCTTCTGGTCTCAATAAAGATCGAAACGTTGGCACGATAAAGAAAATGTTTTTCTAAAAGCTACGTCATACCAGACCGCATCTCACAATCTCCGAATAATCATTAAAGAAATAATATATACCGATATTAAAGTTCTTATAACTAAAGAAGAGGTACAAAAAGTGTTCAAGAACTCATTTGCTATTTGCCATTTAATTCCGATTTGAAAAGTGACAGCTCAGTACAGAAAATTCATTTTAAAATCTTTCCCTTATAAAAATATTATTTTGTCAGCTTCGATAATTATACATCAAATCTTAAATCTTAAATCTGGTTTAATATCGAGTTTAAATAAACCGAATAAAAAAACCTCATATCTGATAATTTTTAAAGTACATATGTTCTTATGCTATTTCATTTAAACCACCATTTTGTCAAATTAAAAATAAATAGTCAAATCTCGCAATGTAAATTTAGTATCGAGTCTACAAACGGGAATGACCTTTTCGGTTGGTTTTGTAATTGAAGAAAGCCTCTGGATATGTCTTTGGATCAATCCGGCGTTCGGTGTGACCCCAGGTGGGACCATCCCAATCATGGTCAACGGATGCAATTAACGCCCTCGATTGCATGCCGAGTTGCACGCGTCCGTTGATTAACAACAACCATCAGTTAACATGTTTATACACAGCGACGTCATACAGAGGAAATTAATTACTCTCGTCTTCCAGTCGGGTCTTCTAACGTCCTGCAACTTAAACAGTTACAGCCAAATCTTTCAGTTGAGGGTGATTACTATAATAAAATTGGGTCGAAACAGCCTGATGATAAAAAGCAATCCGGCAGATCTTATTTCTAAGGGTTATAAATAATTATTTGACATAATACATGCAACAGTCATTATAAATAACTTTATGTTTTATTCGACATATACTGATTTATATGGTTTGTATATTTTTCAATATGTATAATCAAGTAACTTGAATATAGGGAAGAAGTTTGAAGACACTCTTTTGTTGGCTGACACCTCCATAATTTATTTTGTCCAACGGGGAAAAAATTATTTTTGATCTTCAGGGCGTGCTAATCTCATGTTCCGTTCGAGTTCCCGGCTGACCCGTATCCGAAATATTTTCCGCCCGGTCTACCTTTTGTAAACGCAATACAAACAGTAAATAGGACTCTATAATTTTTAAATTATATAAATAATATAGTTTTAAGCCCGGGGGCGCTTTAATTTATTTTAAATAAAAAACGTGGCCACTTTGTGCTAAAATTGGCCGAGGTCAAGAGTGCAATTTTTCCAAGCCCTCCTGGATTTCAACAGGAAAAGACGTAATAACGACTGTTAAGGACAAAGGACATCCGGTGTTAAATTTCGGCTTCTGTCTACGGTATTTAAAAAGATATTACAATTTTACCAAATAAGAAAGAATTTTTAAGCTTGAGAAAAGCCCGTTAGTTGACAAAGTTTTGACAAACGTACAACGGTCGTTAATCCAGCTTTAAAAATACCGTGAAATTCGAAAAGAATACAACACAATACTGTTTGGATTGATTTATGTATAACTAGGACAGAAGGATAATTTTTATTTACAAATATACATTATATACAGCAGTTTAGCGGAGTAGTTCTCTGACTTATAAATAAATTTTTATTATTTTCATGACTTTAGGGGAAAAAGATAAGATTAAAATCCTCAGCTATCTTGACCAAATTATAAAAGAGCGTTCTTTATTTTCCTGTGTTTGTACCTGAAGTCTAAACAATAACCTGTTTGGCATCAGATTGTACTGGCTTCGCATTGCTCGTGAAAAAAGGCCAGAGGGACGTTGGGAATCGAACCCACGACCGCGGGGTCTATGAGAAGAGAGGCTCGCACGCTAACCACTCGTAGTGACGTGCAATACCAGAAAATATTCGAAAATATACTGGTATCGAAAGAAATATTCGATACTACTCAAGTGTCGACAGAAATTATTCGATACTAACGACTACTTACTAATATGAGTAGTTTCTCGCTTATCCATAAATGATCAACTAAGTGGACTTGGGTTAAATACACTCATGCATTAAACTAATCAAGAAATTGCAGTTTCTTTTCGTATTTTTAAGTATTTTTTCATAATTGGGTGCGTAGGTAAGAAAACAGAAAAGCTGCCAACACATTTCAACATAATTGATATTTCAAATTTTATCTTTATCGAGTTTTGAGAAAATTGACCAACGGGTGTTGATAAGACGTATTCCCGTTGTATTACCCACAGTTCACAAAATGCCGACGATTCAGTTTTCTTAGTAAAATAACCTTATGCCATACTTTTGGGAGGAGACATGATTAGTCTACCTACGAGAAGGAAGGCGAATACAGTTTAGGGACTTGAAGATAAAAACATTTTATGAGAAATTACTGAAATTGAAAATGCGAAATGCGACGTGGGAAAGAATTATGATTTACCAGAATTATCAGCAGAGTTACCAACCACCAATTAAAAATCTCGATTAATTTTGTTGACACATGCCGCTAGTAAGCGCTCTTAACAGTAACTAGTCAATTTCCAGTTTGATGAAAGGTAAGTTTGGAACGGTAAATACCAATTCAATATTACTTGAACACTCGATGAAAAATCTATTGTACTTGTATCGAATGACAATATTCGATACCAAAATTACTCGGTATCGAAGATGTAGATGTAGATGTAATATTTCAGGGTATGGTATACTACGCCCTTTGAGAGCTATTGTATCCCCCGTTCTCTGCCTAAGTGAGTCCTATTTCATCAAGAAACTTGATTAATAGGCCCGGTTTTAATGGTTGAAGCTCTTCTATGGTCACATTGAACGTCCCAAAACATTTCCTCCTGCGGGCTAATGTAGCTCCGCAGTTTGTTAGTAAGTGTGTTGGTGTCTCTTCTGCTTCCTTGCAGAATCTACATGTGCCATCTTTGATTGTTCCAATTTTCTTTAAGTGTCCATTTAATCTACAGTGTCCTGTTAGGATTCGCAGTCTGTTCCTGCTTCGTTTGACACATTCTGTGATTTCTTTCTTACCAAAATTGGTTAGAAGATTCTTGGATTGTCTATGTCCAATAAGTGAATTCCAAAGTTCACTCATTTTCTTTTTGTCCTTCTGTCTGAGATATTCGTTAATAATGTGGATTCCTATGCCACAGAAGGGTTCGGGTCCTATCAGCTCTGTAGCAGCCCCTTTTCTTGCAAGGGTGTCCGCTTTCTCGTTGCCTTCTACTCCCATGTGTCCTGGGACCCAGCAGAGGCTGAATTTATTCTGCATACCTAATATATTTAGTTTGGTTTTGCAGTTAAGCACCATCCTTCAACTAATGGTATTTGATTATACTTTCCTAAAGGTAGATTGGGGATGAGGCCAGGAAGACAGAAACAGCATTTATTTTCTTGTCGAGCTTTCGGCAGAATATATCGCTTTCATCAGGACTCTGTATTAACAAATTAACATAAGTAAATTTACAATTATACAATTTTTAAATTTTCCTTAATTACTAACTCGAAAAAAATCGTTATATTATGTAGGTGTTATAGGTACATGTGTGTGGATAACGGATAGCCGGTAGAGCCCACCTTCGATAAACGAAGGTAATAAATATTCCTAACGCGACAGTATTGCCAACTGCCTCAATCGTAGGACATGTTTTCATTGCTCCCGTTATGCACATGCATGCAAGTCTCTGTATTTTTGTGAGTTATTTCTTTTTGGTTATTTGTTCCGCTTTATCAGCCCAGGCTATAGCTCCGTATGTAAGTAAAGGTCTTACTATTATGGTGTACATCCATAACAGGGTTTCTGGCCTACATCCCCAGTTTCTCCCTGCTATTCTTCTGCACACTATCAAAGTCGCCTTTGTGATAATGGAGCTGATGTGTTTCTTAAATGTTAGTGTTTTATCTAGTGTGATGCCCAGATATTTGACTTCATTTTTGATTTCTATCACAGTGTTGTTGAGTTTGATTATTTATTACTCGGTATCGAAAGAAAATACTCATGTCGATTGGTATCGCACGTCACTAACCACTCGACTACCGCGGTCCCATTCACATTACTTAACACGTTTAATAGCTGCATCTCTAATGTTTTTCCAACACCATCAACATGTCGCATAGCGCAGTTTCCGATAAGCGTGTATACCGGGGCGAGGATATCTCAAGCCAGAAACTTGCCCTGTGCAACCTGCAGCTTGGCAACATTAGTCCTAAATTAGGCCTTGGCCACCACCTCGTATAGACGAAGTTTTGTATAACTAATCTATAATATGATTATAGTATAGCGAACAGAGAGGAGCTTGTGTATTGTAAGGATCCATTAATTTTCTGTTTAAGAGCGGCGATTTTTGGAAATATTCTTTTACTCGTAATCGATCATGTATTCCATTGGTGCTTAATAGAAGGCCTCTCCTACAATAAAGGTGGCCGAATTGAGTTAAGAGAGTTGCGAATTTGAGCTGGTGAGCCAAAACAAACTTCTCCGTAACTCTAGCCTTGATCAAACCGAAATTTGCTTCTGACGTAAAGTGGAACTTAACCACGATTGCTACCTTATAACATTACTTCGTCTAATTTTACCGACGAATTAAGCTCCTCATTTCTAGAACTGCAAGTAGCAAAAACCGAAGGAATTTTTCGACCGGTGTAAACGCTAAATCACCGGTCGAACGATGAAAAATGGAGAACTGAAAATTTCCAGAGATAAGATCAGTCATCATTCAAATCGATAGTCTCGAGTCAGATCGAGTTAAGATCCAAACTTAAGAGGATTAAAGCGTCCTCACAACTGATTAATCTTTTAGGCAAACCCAAGACCATCAATTATATTGCACAATATTAGGAATTATGCAATATTTTTGTCGGTTTAGAGTTAGTATTGAGGTTTGCTTAAGGATTGAATAAAAGTTTGAGAGAGTTAAAATTTTATTGACAACATTTTTTCATTGGGGCTAATATTGCGGAATATTTTTTATTCCATGTCTAGCACATAACAACAGGTTTCTCTCACCCCAAAATATTGACGCTCATGGGACGTCAATGTTATTGCGTGATAAATTAGGATCGTCATCAATAATATTACACAATCAATAAAAGCAGTGTGCAATGCTACTGTACATCTAGGCTCCGCCTAAGCTCGTGCATCCTCATTTGCTGACGTTCCTCCCCCAAAATTCCAGAAACCTCTTTCTCTTTAGACTTTTCGCACGTACACCCAATAACTCCATGGTGTCACCGACCATATTCATGACGCTATCGAAAGAAAACAAGAAAGTCCAAAATAATGTAGCTAAACCCAGCAATAAGTTGAGGGAAAAGTTCATTTACGTAAAATCAAACTATTGACGCCACATATCCTATATCAGGATAGGAAATATCCTATCTAATAAGTAAAATGTATTAATGCATATTCCTCAAGTTAGGAAAGTCGGCGTACCTCAAGGCTGCGTTATAAGCACTTTACATTACCTATGTACACTGTAACCAAGTGGACTGCTCCGGATCCGCTACCGATTTTTGCTAGCGTTGTATATTTTCTCATAAATATACCGTTCCCTAATTAGACACCTTAATATGTACTTTTTTTGCTAATACAGTGTAAATAGACCCTTGCATACGCTAATTGACGGTGAGCATCATCTTCCTCCTTACCTTGCCTTTAAGCCTGGTGTCCAAGAGCGGTCAAAAAATTAAATTTTCTTGTACATTTTCTCCTGATCCGGTTCACATCATAACACATTCCAACATTCGACTCCTGTTTAACGCGATATTGAAATCGTAATTAACCCAAGAAGTATACCAAAAACATCTTTGCAAAATATTACTTCTTATAGAACAATTTCAGTATTGTCACGAATGCCGATAAACCTATACTCGTCAGCTTTATTTATCTAAGTGACGTGAAGTCACAGTTCATCAACCTAAATGGCAAGATTGTGCCACTGATGTGTCAGTTTCTCTCTGCCAGCAAACCCACTTGGCACAGCGAATGTGAGATTGCCCATTATACACGAATGACAGATAATTCGGACCAAAATCACTGTTGTCACTTCAATTCAAAAAGCTGGTGTCGATTCGGCCGATACGGCAATGCAGCTGTGAAAAATCTGCCAATATCCATGCAAATTACAGAAAAGGCAAAACGTGAAAAAGTCGACTCTTCAAAGAGATATCTGGAGCGGGGAACCCACTTACCCGATCCAACGCTATGCGACGCTATCCGTTGCTACCCGTCGCAAATCCAAAGTCCATTTTTCCATAAGATTGTATTTCTCTAGCACATCTGCCCGATGCCATGCAACGCTACCCTACTCTACGCTATGCGACCCCCACTATCCAGATTTTTGTCGGGTCGCATCGAGTACAGTCGAAGTCAAAGAAGAGAACATTCATATTTTTATTCAAACTACATGTATTGGGGACCGCGGTAGCCGAGTGGTTAGCATGAGAGACTCTCACGCCGCGGTCGTGGGTTCGATTCCCACCGTCGCCTCTGGCCCTTTAAAAAAAAAAAAACCAAAAAAAACCGACATCAATAATTCATTAGTTTTTATGTGTGGTGATTAGTGACCGTTAATCGAAAATTACTCAGAAATCGTGAAATGCAGACTGGTGTGATGTAGGTTTCAGAAAAACATTTTCTTTATCGTGCCAACGTTTCGATCTTTATTGAGATCATCTTCAGGGCCTTGTGTTGTCTGCATTTCAGCAAAAAGGTTCTCTGGTTGATAGCCGATGCGAATTCCTTCTCATTGCTGGCGATGTCCTTCAGAATACTTTTAGCTTCGTGTCCATATGTAGTTGAAATTTGTTCATAGAATCCCATGTTCTTGGTTCTTCTCGTGTAGAAATGTGTGGCGATTAGTGACAGTTAATCGATAATTACTCAGAAATCGTGAGATGCGGTGTGGTGTGATGTAGCTAAAAGTGCGTTCCCGGTTTTAAGCGAACCCTGCACCCTCTTACATACTTCCATGTAAATACCAAGAACCATTTTATTCTGCCTAAAACTATTGTGCAAACTTATATAGTTCACAAATCGAGTCATGTGATAAATTGGATAATCCTATGAGGAACATTACAGGAGCGATACTGACAAGTGTCACAAGTGTCATTGTAAATACATTATAGATATTTATTCATTTATTTACATTGTATTGTAATTACCTAAAATTCCCTAAGAGAACATAAAAATTTATTTTTCCCTTCCATACAATGTTTTAAACATCTAATTGTAACGTATTTCTTCAACGTGGGATTAATCCGACAAAAGATTGTTCTCTTTTCAAAGAATTTTCAACAGTGTGATTATGATGATGGAGATGAAGGAGACCAGGAAGTTTATGTTCCCCAAGCACTGCAGTCTTCTGGTTTATTGTTTTTCGTAGTTCGTTAGTTCGGTCTGTCGATTCGATCCTTCAAGCAGTACTAGCCATTGATTGTCGTTGCTACGTGTACTTTACTTGAGTTTTCTTTGTAATCCAGGTTATCTCTCTACTGATCTTCGAAGATTTCTTTCTCCTCATAGCATAATCTACAGATGTGGGTCATCATTGTGTAGATGTTTTCTCTGATGTCAGTATACGTAGTCCTATCACTTCCAGAAGATAAAAGTAACAACTGTAGCAATGGTTTTGCCAGTCTTGGGGAGGTTTTAGCATAATTTTGCTGTGTCTATCACCCCTAATTTGATCCATTTCTCCTTTCGTATTGTTTTTTGATAGCCATTCTGAGATGGAGGATTATATATTTGTTTTTGTTATCCCAAAAATAGGGTCTGTATATGCTCTTGCAGATCCTTTTCTGACCTGTACCTCGTACCAAAGATATCAACAGATGGTGTGTTTCTCCAGGTTTTGTATAATTTTGATGCATTCACTGACTACCTATGATGTGTTTTTTACATGCTAGTACTTTAAAATCTTCTTGGCTATCCGATTACATAGTGATTTTTTTCTCAGTGTATCCTTTTTATGAATTTCTAAGGCACAAGCGATGAAGTCATGTATTTTAACATGAAAGATCAACGCGTACTTACCGAATGAGTTTGATTGCTCTTGTGGTTGGGCTTATGAAAAAAAGCTTGTTTTGGAGCCATCTTTATACCATGATGCACTCCTGAATTCTTCTGCTCCCTGTCACCCTTAGACACTACATAAGATGTTTAAAATAGTGTTTCCTAGATCATGTTGTCAGTCCTTATTTCTAAGAATGGATGTC
The DNA here is from genome assembly GCF_000648675.2 of Cimex lectularius. Classification (NCBI taxonomy): domain Eukaryota; kingdom Metazoa; phylum Arthropoda; class Insecta; order Hemiptera; family Cimicidae; genus Cimex; species Cimex lectularius. The sequence continues at coordinate 252,730 of NW_019392920.1, read as the reverse complement.
TGATTTTATTGATTATTAAATGTGACTGAAGTGTTTAGTTCCCATCCAGTTTGATTTTTTGTGGAGCTTAAATGTACTTTTCCCTGCATCTCCTAGTGTTTTGGCCAGAGCAAAATAGGCCCCACCTTGACCCTTTGAGCCTTCTCCTAAGCGTCTCCCTTCGTCCTTTTCCCATTAGTTCTGATTTCTCTGTTTCCCAATGCGAATCTATTGTAAACCTCTTCTCGGCTCACTTCTCTCTATTAAAAAATCTTTCCTCTGAGCACCTCTCATATTCCCCTTCAATTATCCTTTAATATTTCCCATCCTATTTTTCACTTCCTGGATCGTAGGTCGTTCTACGGCGTTGCAACGGGGCTCCAACCTCGCTACGAGCTCTTCAGTGAGTGATTCCTTTTATACAGTCCACGCCAAATCGTGTTTTTATCTTTATTTCCTTTTTTATTTCTTTTTTTTATATCCAGCCAAAACACCTAGTATAAAGGTTTAGCACAGTTTGTAGTACAATTGAGGGGGTTGTTTTCATTGCCCCTGTTGTAGATTGATTGAACAGATTGTCTATGTACTCTGCCTAATTTTTGGGCAGTTTTTCTTCTGAGCTTTGCCCCACCCGATTAGTGACCCACAGATTATTTTGGGTCTTATCACTGCTGTATATAGCCAATGGGCCATTTTTGGTTTTGGTCCGACAGTTCAACATGGTAGAAAAGCATTAGTCCAGTTTTAAATAAAAGTTTCCTCCTTCTCGTAGGACTGATCAAATACAGAAATGACCCTTATGATCGGAGAAAATCATGCTTCAACATTTATTTTTCCCAACTTGTTAATAACATTCAGGTCAAAAGTTTCATTTTAATATAAAAAAAAGAAGAAAAAAAACAAAGGAAAGTAATTCCTGTCAAACAGTCAAACTACCCGTTGGGTATCGGGGACGAGGGATCAAACCCCATTACTACACTTTTTTTATTCTATTCGCAATTAAATGAGTAGGGTTTCCGGTATACAAACCCGTGGTTAAAGGAGTAGGAACCCCTAACTAAGAGGCCACCCGGTCCCAAAATAAATCGTGTATTGTGGGAATTTTTATATCTTAAGCATTCTTTCAGAAACGATTGTGGACAATGCCCTTAACCGTTCCCAAATGGCTGAAAAGTATCTTCAACAAAGAAAACATTTATACTGTGTAATAAGTACAGAGAATGGAACGCAATCTGAGGATAGAGTCCATCGACATCCAAGCCCTATAAATCGCGAAGATAAGGGTGACGATTCGAAAACGATGACCATCTCGAGAAGAGATGAGCAGATTTGTCCCTTCTGCTCGGCGATTTTGATTAGTAAACCCAAGATGTCCATCAGTAATCCCTCTTTCAACGGAAAGCCTTGCAAAGAGTACTTTTCTGATGATGCCAAGCGTAAAAAAACCTATATAGACGTAAAATTCGTATCGTTTAAAGCTCTGGAGAATCGAATTAAGCGGGAAACACACTTACCCGATGCAACGCCTTTTTTGTTCTTAATGCATTATTTTGAGCAAAACCTTGTAATAAATCCTTAGTTAAATTTTATGAGCACAACCATGTAATACGTTGTTAGTTAAATTTAATTGTTTTAAATAAAGTTATTCCGGTGTTTCGATAAATTTTCTTTCTAACCATCATAATTAAATAATTCTTATAAAAACTCATGAATTTATGAAATTTATGAGCAAAACTATGAAATAAATTGTTAGTTAAATTTTATGAGTAAAACCGTGTAATAAATTGTTAGTTAAATTCATTATATCCAAAAATGGTATTCCGGTGTTTTGATCAATTTTCTACCAAACTATTAAAATTAATTTTTTAAAATAAATGTGTGGTGATTAGTGACCGATAATCGATAATTATTCAGAAATCGTGAGATGCGGTCTGGTTCAAAAAAACATTTTCTTTACCGTACCAACGTTTCGATCTTTATTGAGATCATCTTCAGGCCTGGGATTTACAAACATTGTTTACATTTATTATTCAGATATCGTGAGATGCAGTCTGGTGTGATAGTTTCAGAAAAACATTTTCTTTAATGTGCCAACGTTTCGATCTTTATTAAGATCATCTTCAGGGCTCAAAGCTTTGTCTTCTGTGTAATTGTGCCATTCTTGCGTGTCGTGTTGAGAGTGCCCAACTAATGAATTTTTGATCTCGGTTAATTTGGTTTATATTAAAATAAGTATGTTGTAATTAATATAACGACAGTAAAACATATAGTTTGAAATAAAAATATGAGTGTCCGGTTCTTTTGTCTTCGACTGTACTCGATGCTACCCGACGAAAATCTGGAAAGTGGGGATCGCAGAGTAGGGTAGCGTTGCGTGGCATCGGACAGATGTGCACGGGGGTAATGCAATCTTATGGAAAAATGGACTTTGGATTTGCGTTGTCTAAGTGTGTTCCCCGCTTTATCCACACAAATTTTTGTGTGTGTTTATTTTTAATTTTTATGTAATTATTTAAATTTAAACATTTTAATTAATATTAAGGTAGCAAGGCTAAAGTTTTAATTGGATTTGAGTTAGAGCAAGATTTCCGTTGTCATTAGTTTATCATCATCCCTTATGTTAGTTTGTCGAGAGTTGTGATATAAATTATGAATATTTCAACAAAATATTTATATTGATTGTATATCGTTGAATTATGATTCTGTACCAATTGGCTATGTGACGAAATTGGACTAAGGAGGTGAACTAACTAGTGTTTCACAACAGTTGTCGGAAATCGAGCTTTTTTTTTAAATATTGCGTTTCCCTAGTAAAGCTTCTTAAAATTATTTTATTACGTGTTATATTCAAAATATGGACTTACTACATGATAAACTTCTGAAAATTACTTTAAAAACAATCATAATGAATACATTAGTTATGGAAAAATAAATGTAATTCGTATCAATAGTCACAAAATAATTAATCCGAGTTTGTTAATTTATTTTGTTTAGTTTTCTTGAATATTATTGTTTATAAATTTTGTGTAGGTTTTTTTACTTGCATTACACCGAACGAAAAGAGAATATTATCAACTAAATGTAGATGCAATGGTCCAGGTGTGCAATAATGCAACTGCTCACTTTGAGATGGTATTGTATCCCCGTTTTGTGCTTACAGCACACCGGTGAGTCTTAGTACATCAAGAAATTTGCTGAATATCTTCTAAAACACTTTTTCTGGAAATGTGGTGCCACAATTATTTGGTACCTTTGTTGGTGTCTCCTCTGCTTCTTTGCAGAATCCGCACGTGCCGCGTTGCGTTATACCAACTTCTTTAGATGCCCATTCAGTCTGCAGTTTCCTGTTAAGAATCCTGTTAGGATTCAACGTTTCCTTCTTCCTATGATGCACCTGTTATTTCTTTCCCTCCAAAACTAGCTAGAAGGTTCTTGGATTGTTTGCGTCCAATAAGTGAATTCCAATGTTTCCTCATTTTCAATTTGTCTTTTTGTCTGAGATATTTATTGATAGTGTGAATTCCTATACAATATAAGGGCTCAAGATCTATTAGCAATATAGCAATCCCTTTTTCTTGCAATGGCATGAGCTGAGGGTGTCTTTGTTTTGCATACTTAACCTATTTAATTTAGTGTTGCAATTCAGCAACATCTTTGAACTAATGATGTCTTTGATGGCTACCCTTTGTTCATGTTGAATCATCTCTCAATCGCATGGACTTCAGCCTGGAAGGTACTGGTGTATTTTCCAATGGGTTCTGAGCCATTGGTTCTAGGACCAACACACTCCTGCCCCCGTACCCTCCTTCGTTCTAGATCTATCCGTGTACCCGCAGTTGGTACCGTTCTCGAGGAGGGGTTTCTTCCTGTTGCCTTTCTTTTTTGTTACTTAGATTTGTTTGGAAATTTTACTTGAATACAAATATCCTGTTCATGTCGCCTCTTGGGTCTTTTTTCTTTTGGCTGTTCTCAATTCATACTTTCATCCTGTTGGACGTTGTTCTTTGGTAATGTTAATAGAATTTGGGGAGGGGGCGTCGGTGGTCGCAACGGTTTAGGCGTTGACACGGCGCTTATCACTGTAAGGTAAAGGTCCCGGGTTCGAATCCAGCGGCCCTGCATTCGAACTGACATACTTACAAATGGGCTTTTTTTCAAAAACACCGGCAACCTGAGGGTTTATATGACCTCTGCTGTTGCGAACCCTCGTAAAAAAGAAAAAATAGTAGTTTTCTGTGCTATGCCGTTGTAGTTTTACTGTATGTTCATTCAGTTTTAACTCTAGTGTTTTTTACACTAAAAACCATCGAAATTGCATGATCTTCAACCTGGAAAATACTCGGGTATTGGCGTTGAGTCTTTGGTTCTAGGACCGAATACACCTGCCCATGTACCTTCTGCGTTCTAGATCAGTGTACCAGCAGATGGTGCCGTGCTCAACGGAGGGAGGTCCCTCTTTCTCATTCTTTTTTTTTCTTTTTTGGTACTTAAATTTGTTTGGAAATTTTCCTTAAACTCAAACATCCAGAGGCAATAGGTATCGCGATGTTCCTTTATTACTCTGTTGCTCTCTCTATAGTTTCTTGTTAGTTTTAGCCCTGTTATAGGTTTCTCTTGGATAACGTTTTCCGTACTCTCCTCATTACTCTACTACTATCATGGTATTTTCTCCATGCCAGACATCTTCTTTCTGTTTTGTTATCTGCATATTATCAGCTAAATAAAAACTTTTAATTTTTTCGATCCCTTTTGCTTATACGTACAAACTTTGGTAACATTTGATTTCGATGGAAGTCAATCTAAAATCGGGAGTTATACAAATTATGCATCGTACGTATGTATACGTTAAATATATACAGATTGTACACTGACACTATTTAAATTTTACCAGTTATTTAAAAACGTCCTATTTCTTGAATAAATGGCATTGTGGGCGTGGATATTTCTCAGTGTAGCCAGGTAGAAGGGACATTTCTCTTAGTAAAAAAAAAAAGATACATTTTAATTTCAAAAGTACAATTCTCGCTCCTCCACCTTTTCTTCCCCACCAATTAAGACTTAATTGCAAGTTTATTAGGTTTTAAGAAGAAAAGCCTTTCGCCCATTTAAGGGGATAAAACCCTTGGTAAATGAAACACGTCTCGGTATGAAAAACGTCTCAATCTCGAAGCGTTATACAAACATATTCTTCTCCTTTCTTAAATCCCTGGATAAACGCACAGTATAAAACTCACATCTCTTATTTTCTTTGAATACAATTTTTTTTTCAATTTAGACGTTATACTTGGAATAGTTTTCATTATGAACCGTTATAAACATTATTTTCTATCTTATTTCAATCAAGCTAAAAGTGAATCCATACTGTTGAAACAAAATTATTTATTAGGTGTTTCAATGATTAATTTTGCTCGCAAAGAGAAGAAACGAACACTCTGCGTCAAGATATGAATTTTTCTTTTTATTTTACAGCCTGTTTTTTTAATTTTACAGGCTTTTATAATTATAAATATTAAATATGATTAATCCATATTTCCTTAGTGGTCATAATTGACCATATTAATTATTCCAATCAATTATTCTTTTTAACTAAGGTTTTTGCTTTAGATGAAAACCCTTAGATAGAAAGAATAATTGATTGGATTAAATATGATTTTTAAATTACAACGCTTTACAATTTCACTAGTTTTCGCGGTCCGCTTGACCAATTAATATCTTTCAATTAATTAAGGTGTTTAGTTGAGATAAAAAAGTCAGTGTCACGAGCTGGATTCGAACCCACGTAGCTTAAGTGTTAGAGTAGTGGCATATCTAGCCGAAGTCGTGGGTTCGAATCCCGCTCGTGACACTGACTTTTTTATCTCAAGTAAAAAACCTTAATTAATTGAAAGATTTTACAATTTTTTCACTGCATTTTTGATCCCTTAGGTAGCATTTATTATTACAATTTATCTATTATTATTATGACTACTTTTTTCTTAACTTAATGAATTTTTTCAATTTAAAAAAGTTAAAAATTTACAAAAGTCTTTATGTTTATGTTTTGACCTCTTCCGAAGATCCTCTGAAAAGACTTCTTAAAAGTCTTTATGTTTAAATAATTCCTGAATTGTTGTAGACATGGTTACGACTTGAATTATTATTGATCTTATGAGCTGTGTTCTTGAAGATTCATGCAGTTCGGAGTACAGTATGACGGAATTGTACATTTTCGTTCCTGGAACTTTTTTCTAAAAGTAAATGACCAATAAACCACATTAAAAAATCACCTTATTTTCATTTTGTATAACTACGAATTATCCTCATTTTTGCCATTATGTTTTGCTGATTTAATAATTAAGGCGAAATGTTCAATTTTCTTTTTCGGGCTTTCTTTTCTTTTCAGTGTTGTAAGTGTCGACCACTTTTTCACTCAAGACCACTCTGGATCAAGGTACGATGATCAGAGCGATCTTATAAGCTGTGTTCTCGAAGATTCACGCAGTTCGCAATGCAGTACGACGTGGTCACAGGTTTGAGGTTCTCCAGTCCTCCAGTTGCATCCTTTATAGATAATACCGTCTATACCGTGGTTGCTCAGAACTTGGGTCAGCTTATAGGAGTACGGAATGTCTAGTGCTTTTCTCGATACAACCGACAGGAAAAAAGAATTCTGTTTACCTTCTCTTGCAGCATGTATATTCCCCTATTATCTTCAGCTTGTTCCGCGTCTCCTAGGACGTGATCGGTTAATTTTCAACATCAACGTAGAACAGAAGTCCTGGGTTGCTTCCCACCGAATCCCCTGATGAGCTTCGACCCACGAAATGCCCAACTTCCATCCTTTATGAACAGATAACAGCTTTTGGCGTGTTCTTTCCGAGATGGTTGTTGGAAAGGGGGCGCTCGATTTTGTTGCATTGTCACGCCTCGGTTTCAACAATGCCGGACACCTTCGCTGGAGAAAAGGGGGAAAGGAAAGCGGTAAAGAAATAAAGACGATACAAAGTTAAATATAAAGAAAAACCTCAAATTTATTGAAGAAAGAATCTTTGGAAGAAACAAAGAAATAACTTTTATAAGAAAAACCCTTATGAGCAGATAACTCGTACAGTTTTAGCGTGCTCTTTCCCGTCCGGTCGAATGGTTGTATTTGTTAGATTTGTTAAGATTTGGATTTGAAGAAAAGAGCCTATATTAATTTCACATTATGGAAAACCTTTTTATAAATTTAGCAATCAATATAACTACATAGTACTTACAAAACTATCTTAAATATGCCCATTTGTAGACATATTGCTTTTTTTTTACGGCGATTGTAAATTTTCTTGCAGACCGGCTCAGTCTTAACATTGCCAAGGATTGTAACAGGATTGCAATCCTAACCCGGAGGGTGTTCTACCCCCTTTTAAAACTAATAAGACCTTCATAAATTGAACTTAAGCCCATTGTTTCCGCTTGGATATTACATCCAGGGTGACCCAAAATTAACGCAAAATTTGAATTTGCCGCCATTTTTGAAACCAGGCCGGAACAATATTTCAAAAATAATGAAAGTTTGGCGGCCGCAGTTCGAAAATTTTATACAAAATATGGTCAAAATAGTGTTTTAACATCGTCAACTGTGAAAAGATTAATTCAGGGAGACTGGATCAGTTTGAGACGCTAAAAACACCGGTCGTCCAAAAACAAGCCGTTTAAATGTCAAAATCGAAGCAGTGCGTGAGAGTGTTGGTGAAAACCCAGGAACATCAATTCGGTGTCGAGGACAAGAATTGATAGAAAAACCTACTTAGTTGAACTATTGTTCAATAATGAAAACACGTATCGTATAACGCTCCATTTTTACTAACCCTAAACTCTCATCTGTCAAATTGTTCTTTTTTCAGGGTTGCCAACAATTTTCTGCAAAAATGGCGGCAAATTCAAATCTTGCGTTAATTTTGGGAGACCCTACTCTTTAGATTTTAGTATTTACTACCTCTTTTATTCTTCTGAGTAACTGAGACCCATGTGAATTATTTCAACATTTGAAAAGTAGAATTTATGCCTACCTATATATTTAATGTTTTGATTGTCCGTTATCAGTTCTGGACTTATAGCCCCAATCAGTAACGTGACCAATTTCTATTTTTATTCTCTGTTTTTTACGGCCAATACATTTCAAGGGACATTCATCACACTTGAGTCACACATGTAAAGAGCTAATTTTATTCTTATATTTGTTACGACAATTGATGTCGGGTATTTATTTCTTTAGTGGTCGATACTTCTCTAATACCAAAAACAGAAATTTCATAACGTAACATACGTCATGGCCATTTTAAGTCATATTATACAAGTCTATACACCTTCTGTGCAAAAACAGTTCAAAGCATTAATTTCTCTGTATAGAAAATTACGATATATACAAAAATACCAAAGTACATAAATTCGGTCAAGAAAATTTGATATCGTCTGTTAACAACCTTAAATATATCCATCTGTACAAACATTTAAGATGGTTTTGTCAGTTCTATATAGTTATATTGATTAATAAATCAATTGTACAAATATGTTTTCCATAATGTGAAATTAATTTAGACGCTGACGATGACCTTACATTAGATTGAAAGCTTGGCAATAACAACCGAGTTTGCTTTTTTTTCAAATCCGCATTTTAACAAATCTAAGAAATAAAAGCAACCAGTCCGGAAAGAACACGCAAAAAGCTATACGAGTTTTCTGCTCATAAGGAATGGCAGTTGGGCATTTTGTGGGTCAAAGCTCACCATGGGATTCTCGGAAACGAAAAGGCAGATAGGATGGCTGAAGAAGCAGCCCAGGACTTATTGCTTCACGTTGAAGTCGAAAATGAACCGATCATTTCCGTAGAGACGAGGTACAAGCTGAAGAAGAGGGACGAATGGGAATACTCATAAAGTGCTGCAAGAGAAGGCAAATGGACAAAAACATGTTTTCGGTTGTATCGAGGTGACCCTAGTTCTGAGCAACCACGGTAAAGACTAGGATTATCTCTACAGGCTTAAACTGGACGATGATGGATTATTCAACTACAGGACTGGAGAACCTCAAACTTGTGACCACGTCGTGCACTGCGAACTGCATGAATCTTCGAGAACACAGCTTATGACCGCTCTGATCATCGTACCTTGATCCAGAGTGGTCTTGAGTGAAAAAGTGGTCGATACTTACAACACTGAAAAGAGAAGAAAGCCGAAGAAGAAAATTGAATATTTCGGCATAATTATTAAATCAGCAAAACATAATGGCAAAAATGTCATTTACTTTTAGGAAAAGGTTCCAGGAACGATGTACAATTCGAGCATTTATTCGAGTTTTACTATTTTATTTATTTATTAGTAAATATCGTAGTAGTATGTTGCCTTCGAGGTATTACGGCAAATAACATAATCGGATGAAGATCTGAAGAAAAAGAGTAATAACTACTTGAAAGGTATGAACTCAAATCCTCCATTTGTACGCAATATTATATTCATTTGATGGCTTACATTTGGCCCTCGTTCTATTTATGTGGACGAAGCCAAAGCCATTTTCCGCAACAAAAATCGCTCCTGTTAAAACATTTTTAATTGTGCAGAAATGAAAGTATCATTAAAATTTTCTAATTATTCACTAAACTCACCTTTAGAATTCATGGAAGCAATTTGGGATTAAAATTAAGGTATTTCCGAGTAAAACGCTGTTTCAAGCAATTTACCCATCTCCACTCGTTCTATTAGTAGACAGTTCGGTTAAAATCGACTAAACGGATATCTGTCTGATAACATATTTCAATGGACCACAGATGTGAAAAACATACATTTGTTACCCGTGCACTATTGAATTATTGTCACTTTCAGCAGATTAGTACATGTATTTATTGTCATACATACGTATATGTCATTACTATATATAATGTTAAATACATGTTCAATAGACGTTTTTAACTTTTTAACTAACAGCAACATAGTATTGTAATATTTGTAATAGCACATGTGAGGCTGACCCAAACGAACGACAGACAACCATGTAAACTCTAACAATCAAGTGAACTATGATATTACCGAGTCCAATAAGGCCTTGTCGTTTTTTCTTCCGAGCCGAAGATTGGCTTGGCGGAAGGTTAAACCGCTTGGCATGCAGTAGTGGATTATTCTGATCTGCAAGTTTTCGAACTATTGACCTGAGGTAGCTGGCAATTGCAGACGTGCCAGGTGTCTCACCATCCACACCGCATTCGATAACCGTAAGCACCTCGCGGACCAAACCAACAAGAGTACAATGCGCGTGCCATTAATGGTGTACGTCGGCCGTGTGGGAGGAAAGGTGAAGTGAAGTTACACGGACCACATAACCTCTCCCGTTGTTATGCGACCGTGGCAGCCCCTGGTGGAGTATCTCTTCGGAGACTGGACTAAATGAGTTTAGTTGTTTATCCTGTGAAAAAGAAACATATACAGACCAGGGCAGGTGGATTTCTATGCGGGAGTGGGCGCAACCCGATGTGGTAAGATCACAAACCACCCATTTCCCAATTTACAAAAAGGAGAAGCTCATAGCCTGATAGGCTGATGCAATGTGTAACTGAGGGTAAACAGGATTGACTCGGGATATGATGCGCAACTTAAAAGCGTGAGCTCATGGTCTAGGAATATTACTCGAGGGGGATTGTCTTGGATAGGTGGTGATGCGGACGCTTGAACGTAACGCACCTAACTCGTTTATCTACTCAGAGAACCGGTTTCATTTTGGGAATCACGGAGAACTTGGGTGGTACTCGAGAAGTGGCGCGAACCTGAATAGGTAATTTTTCTGAAAAAGTTTCTCAATGTTTTGCGTTCTAAGATTACTTCTGAAATACTCATCACAACCCTTGGATACAAGGAGGTTCTGGCACAAAGTAATGATGCAGCCCTGGGTGAACTGAACAAAAGATAACCTGTATTCATATACTGGCGGATGAAACCGTCAATGGACGACGGCGGGTACCCGATCAGTCTCACAGACGGTTCTGTTACCAGAACCTGTTGACTGAACTACGGGCGCAAGCAAAGTTCCAAGCCCATTGCTATTGGGTTAGAATTCGTAGGAGCTTAATGTGTGTGTGGGGGGGGGGTTAGTTAGGTTTCACGCTGTTGTTCGCGTGGTGCTGTTAATCAGAAACCTTTCACTTATACTGAAAGCCAGTGGCAGACCGTCTGTTGGAAGCTCGTAGCTAGAGGGGCCTCTCCACTTGTGGTGATGGAAAGACCAAATCTATCATCGGTAGTACGCAAACATTGCCAGAAGTCCCTTGAGTTTCTAATCGCATTAATACTGCCAGGGGCAACTTGGGAAGAAATGCGTCTTGATCCTTAGGGATTGAAGCGCTTTTCTAGTAAAGAATATAAGAGATGAGGACTATTTGTCATGAGCAGAATTATGTCGCCTCCCACCTTGCTAAAACAAACGTCTAATGAGATCATGCGCCATAGACGAAAAAACTCATCATCTTTAAGGCGATGTGACCACTCTAAGGTACTAACTGCAGACGTACCAATGAGCACCCACCATCAGCCAGGTTTGACGGGATTCTTTTGACCTCCGAGTTTGAATCTGACGACTATATGACAGCCACATTTATTTAATCGGACACAAGATAAGGAATTTCATTTATAGGCTAGGTGAGTGGGAATCTTGTACTTTAATGACATTGCCTCAGAGAGTTGAGTAAACTTAGGTTCCTTTTCTCTTAAACAAGACTTAGGTTCAGCACGACAAGTCATAAAGCCGGGAACACACTTACCCGATACAACGCCATGCGATGCTACCCGACGCCTTGCGTTTTGGTAGGGTGTGGACATCTATGAGACGTCAAGCGCACGTCATGTACAGTCACACAGCGTGTATCACAATGATCACTATGACAATTGCAACGCCTCTTTTGTTTTTAATGAACCACTTTGAGCAAAACCTTGTAATAAATTGTTAGCTAAATTTTATGAGCACAACCATGTAATACATTGTTAGTTAAATTTAATTGTTTTAAATAAAGTTATTCCGGTGTTTTAATAAATTTTCTGCCTAACCATAATAATTAAATAAATTCTATAAAAACTCATGAATTTTTGATCTCGTTGAATTTGGTTTACATTAAAATAAGAACGTTTAAATTAATACAATGACAAAATTACATATACATAGTTTGAAATAAACTACAAAAAATATGAGTGTCCTGTTCAGACGCTACTCGACGAAAATGGTGTAATGTTATGAGCAAAACCATGAACTAAATTGTTAGTTAAATTTTATGAGCAAAACCTGTAATAAATTGTTAGTTAATTCATTATATCAAAAAATAGTATTCCGGTGTTTTGGTCAGTTTTCTACCGAACCATTGAAATTATTATTTATTTATTTTTTAATAAAAACTAATGAATTTTTGATATCGGTTAATTTGGTTTATATTATAATAAGTACATATGTTGTAATTAATATAACGGCAATAATACATGTAGTTTGAATAAAAGTATGAGTGTCTGGTTCTTTTGTCTTCGACTGTACTCGATGCTACCCGACGAAAATCTGGACAGTGGGGATCGCATGGCGTAGAGTAGGGTAGCGTTGCATAGCATCGGGCAATCCAATCTTATGAAAATTAGACTTTGTATTTGCGTCGGGTAGCATCGCATGGTTGCGTAGGCTAAGTGTGTTCCCGGCTTTACGCTGTTTTCTCATATACTTTGAAGGCAAATCCAAAGGCCTGAAAACAATTGACAACTGATTATCTTGCACGAGGGCGTGAAAATATACCATGAACTGGAAACACGCTTGCTTTTGGCACATCTGAAAAAGATGTTCAATCAATCAGTTCAAACAGAACCATTAAATTCACTAGTTTTTAGTTGAGATAAAAAAGTCAGTGTCACGAGCGGGATTCGAACCCATGATCTTCGGCTAGATACGCCGCTGCTCTACGGGCTTGAGCTATCGTGACATCGATCCACTCGGACACCAATTTCCCATCTCAACCCCACCTTTTGAATTTTCCCTCCTTTTTGCCATTTTTCAAATGCCATTTGTCGTCGAGAATCCAACCTGATTACACACAGGAGCTTGTGGGTTCCAATCCCGCTCGCAAGTCTGACTTTTTTATCTCAACAAAAAGCCTTAATTAACTGAAAGAACCATTAAATATGAAGTAAGTTGAGAAAACGTATTCTGAATTTCGTCCTTAAAATTATTGTGATAAATTTTATCCAAGTGTCTCATTGCAACTCTTTAATTTCAAGATTGTGTATTTTTACTTAGCATTGTACTTTGTATTTAGCCGTAAATTTGGAAGAAATAAACGGAGAATGATATTTTCATTTTCATTCTTAACTAGTCAGAGATAAACGAAATTGAAGTCTGGAAAGCCGAGTCCAAACATCGTAGATCAACCAGCGGCCACTCGAGCTTAATAAAACTTTTTAATTACTATACTGATAAAGTTTCAATTAAAAACCTTTGTGCATTAATAAAACGACGTCAATTTGCATATGTAAAACGCTGTTTGTGCGAAGCCCCGACTCCGGAACGGAATCGTAAGCCTTTTGTCGTTTAATTAGCCTTCTTGACTTTACTCATAACGTGAAAAGAGTCCGCATTCCTTTTAAGCACATTCCTACCATTTGGAGTCAAATTGTTTATTATGTTTTATCATGAAGGTTTTATTCCAGACTTTATGCTTAATTGTATTACTTAATATCATTTCATCAGATCTCATTAAATCAGTGGTCCAATTTCAGCACTTGTGCAAAAAGTGACAAGTGACGCCACGCTATCGCATTTCTCAGTCTTAAAAGGCGGAGGTTGGAGGAAAGGTAAATATAGGGGTTGTTGAGAAGATGCTTTCGGGGGCGGCGATCGGAGGGTGGAGGTGAGTAACGACTTTGGTGGTTTAAGAGACGAGGCTCGCGGGTGGCATCAGTCTTCATCTCAATGGTTTATACCAATTTCCTCCATTAACGAGCTTGATGGAGTGCGGACTGTGTACATGCGGTAATCTGACAACACACCGCCCCCGTACGAATCTCCGAACCTAGTGGCAAATAGTTAACGATCGTCCAAACAAGAATCATTCAAATTTAAGTTTAATTTTAACGAAAAGATATATTGTTAATGAGTTCAAAGCTAACTTGAGGTTAGCGAGTTTGAAAACTTAATTAATAACCAAAAGAGATTAGAACAACATGGACGATTTTTAAGTTTTCCTTCCTCAAAAAGATTGGTTAAAAATATTTAAAATATTGTTTTCTTTGTTGAATCACGTCCAAATTATTTTATATATAT